>NW_009205028.1:0-74369 GCF_000690835.1 Fulmarus glacialis
GACCCCGCGGTTGCCTCGCAGGGTGCAGCAAGGGGTCCCTCTCCTGGCCTATCTCAGCCGGTTCTGTGCAAAATCCCGCGGCCCCTCACTTTGCAGCTCAGAGAAGGTTGGTCCCCGCGAAGGAGCGGTGGCCCCAGCGAGGAGCAGGGCTGTTGGGATGTGCGTGTCCGGGCTTACCCACAGACACCCGGACCTCACTCGCCCTTACACGGTAACTTGCTGCACTACCTAAGCGCCAGTGTAGAAATTAAGCACCTGAATGTGTGACTTAACATCATGCTTTACTGAGCAAAGATAATAGGCAAATCCTCAACACGAGGTAAAGACAGACCTACAGAAAGGGCATTCCTACCTCCTCTTTTTGCAGGTTTCTTTTGAATGCTCTTTCAGAGCTATGCTATTTTGGGAAAAAAGTACGCTTTTATACTTGCAATGTATGTCAGAGCATTAAGCAGGTGACTTATCTTCTTCCCCATTACTCCTAGATAAAATCCTTTTGATGGCAAATAGTGCTTATATTTCTACTGCAGCAGAATGGCTGGCCTGACAGGAGCTACAGAGGGCCCCTCTACCAAAAGCCTTCCAGGTGAGCCATGGAGAAATATCTATAGCACAGCAGAGAGGCTCCTAGTCCAGAGCTGGTAGAGGGCTACTATCTTCATTCTGGCTTTCCTCGCTTAATTTCTGGCTTGAGATCTCACAGAAATGCTTCACCGATTGCTGAGCTAAATATGCTCCTTTTCCCTCTGCTAAACAGGTCAGCTTTTGCCTTGCAGCCTGAATGTACGCAAACCAGAACTGAGATCTCCTGCTGCTGCTCCCTCCTGCTTGTTGTTTTATCAAAACACGCATCTGGGTTTGATTTGGCGGTGTGAGGAGGCAAGCTGCCCTGCTGGCAGCTAACAGCAGGGAGCATATCAGCGGAGGCACGGGCATGTCATTTCTCCAAGCAGCGTTTAAGATCCTTCTGGTCTGGCTTTTTTAATGCCCGAAGTTGTCTTCTGTTCATACAGAGGGGACAGGAATGAGATAGCATGGGCAAAAAAACAGTGAAAGGGACCTCTTTGGTTAAGATAAAGATTGGCTGAACTGCAGTTTAGCAGACCTACCAACTGGAAGAGGGAACCTGAAGAAAGAAACATGAACGCTCATCCACAACCAATACCCTCTAGCCCCCATTGCCCTGATTTTTTAACAGACTTGGATTTTTTTTTTTAAGATACCCTTTAAAGACTGGGGCTTTCTCAATCTTTGGTTGGGAAGGAGAGAGACTGGAGTCGGCTGAGGGTTAAGCCCTCATTCAAAACGGGCACTTCCCTCCAAGTTAACGGGATCAGAGGGTCTCAGCAGCGTCTGAGAAGAGGCCACTTGACAGGACGATTTCTGTATCCGCTGTGCTTGCAGACAAGGAGGCGTGTCCCTGGGAGGGTGCTCAGGTCAGTAGGTTGCAGGGTCTGGGGGGGTCTGGTGCCCAGGGAGGCTTCATGGCACTCCCGGGAGCCGGCGCAGCCCTTCCCGGGGTGGGACGTGCAGCCTGTCACCAGTGAGACAGCCAGAGGGTGGCACCATTCTCCAGCACAAAAAGCAGCTGGCCAGCTGGGAGCAAAGCTGTGATTTCAGGCCTTCTCCTGCTTTGTTGCCTGTGTCCCCAAATCAGCCTCCACGCTCCTGCCCGCCAGGCTTGTGCACTGTGTGTGCTGCCAAATCCGAGCTACCCACCCAGCTGTGCGTGATTTGTGTGGATGGATGAAGCTGCAGGAAAGGAAACATGGGCTGGCTGATCTCCAGCAGCACATGCAATGCCCCAGAGACACCTCTCAACCTTTCCAGGCTCTGAGGGCCAGCTGCCCTTGCAAGAGAATCCTAGCCCTCCTTTACACCATGTGGCCCTGCTGGGATGTGTAAAGCTTGTGGTTCAGAGCAGTTTCTGAATTCAGCTTCCCCTCACACTAGCACTTCACACAAAGCATGTCTCCATCAGGACATGCACACACATGGCTCCAACAGCCAGATGGGTCCTTATCACCACTCTCAGAAGGCGCTCTAGGGCCATGTTTTCAGAGCCAGAAGATTGGAGGTGGAAGTTAATGGAAGCTGTCAGCCACCAAAGGGAGTCAGGGCATCACTGAGTCCCTGCTGTATTGCCAGGATATTTTAATTCCAGACACATTATAACCCAGCCGTCTCAGGAGAGAAAGGCGAGAAACAGAGAGAGACACGTGACCTGGCAAGTCTCCTGAAAGTGGCAGTGTTGTCTAAAGTGTGGGATACCAAGAAGGGCGGGCCACTCTGGTATCTGCTGGGCGTGAAACTAGAAATCTCACTATGAAGTTACAAACCACAGCTACATTCATCTGCCTGCTCTTCGATGTCCCACCACACTGCCCGGGAGGAGAAATGCTTTTCTGGGCTATGTGTGCCAACAAGGCACTGAGCTGCCTGACTCCACAGGCAGCGAGGATCTCCTGTCCTTTCCAGCCCCTTTGCTGCAGGAACTGCCAAAAGATCCCTTTCCCCTTCCCTCATGCACCGAAACAAAATAGCTCACTTCTCTCCTCTTGCTGCAAGTCAGCTCTGCGCTTGCTCATGTAAACCTCCATCCCAAAGGTGGTTTTTTTCCCTCTAATGAAGCTGTTTCAAATCCAGTGTCTGTGGTGCCCAATTAAAAATATCCACGAGGCAATAGCTATGTCACTGGGATGCTCAGCAGCCTAGCTTTTATTTGTTATCCTAGAAAATCTGGGGAATAAAGCCATGCTTAAGGTCTAAGAGAATAAAAACACTTATAAGCAAACCACACACAGTACAAAGAGCTTGTTGGTTCATTAAAAAGACTGGAGTTGCAGGTTTGCAGCAAGTGGAATTGAGGCACCGTTTCTTGCTTACACCTCTCTCCTGTCCTATGGTGCTGCATACAAGCAGCAGCATCCAGCCCTATGCACTGGTGGAGAGGGCCTGTCTCGGTTCCTGCCTCTCTCGCAACGGCACCGTGAGAGGCCGATGGAGACGAGGGGCAATCAGAAAGGTTCTCTCCGATGGCTGTGAATCTGCACAGATAAACTCCCTCCAGATGGGTGGAAAACAGAGCAAACGCTATTTCTGCAGTCTCTCCCCTCACGTCAGGTAGACTGGCTGCTGCAGTTCAGTGTCCTGTGCACTCTCGGCTGCCAGCTTTGCACTCTCCTCTCTTGCCACTGGGATACCCCACTGGCTCAGTGGCCTGGAGAGCGAAGCCTTTCAGCTTAAAGATGCAGCATCTCTATAGGCAGATCCTGCCTTTACTCCCAGTCACCTGCATCAAAATGGTCTTTACTTCTGCTCCTCCCATTCAGCTTCCCCTTCTCTCTCCATACAAAAAGTTGCATTTCATTCTGCCATCAGATCCATTGTTTATTTCTCCTGGTCATCAGGCTCTGCCAGAGGGCTACAGAAGAAAGAACATAATTTGCTAGGGCTGCATGGAAAGCTGCTGCTCCCTCCCAATGCTGTTCACATGCTCCTATAAAGTAACTTAAGAGGGTAGCCAGCAGATGTGATGCTATACTGCTTAGGGCCTCTGATGTGCCAGTGTCCCTAGCAGAGTGAGGTGACTATGAGCTGCACCAGTGAGCCAGAGAAACATGAAGAGAACCCTGCAGGGCCTGAGCCTCCGTAGGAAGGATGAAGCTAATAATGCAGCTGTGGAAAATAAGAGTTGGAATTCATTTAGCAGCTAGGCAGACATTTCATTACAGCAAATGAAATGAAGAAGTTATCAATTCAGCTCCGCTGCAAGATCTGCTAATCCCTTACAGAGAGCATGGCTGTGGTGCATGCTCCCTACTTGGAGCTCTGGGAGGCTGTGCTAGGCACAGCATTTTCCTAACAGTTTGCAACAAACAGTAGAGAGCTTAATTGGCTAATGTGCAGAGGGAAGAGCCACCTTTACTGAAATGGTGTCCAGGTCTCTAAATATTTCCGTACAGTTCAGTACAGAAGCACTTAAAATGATGTGAAAGCATGTGCATGTATATTCATATATTTATATCTGAAGACAAGCGAACTCACTAGAATGGCTAGAAGAGACAGGAAAAAGAAGAAACTGTTTGCAAGCAGATCTCCAGCCACCTCCCTTAAGCCCCCCCGCCCTGCTTAGACTTACCCTTCAGCCCAGCCTGTGGTAAAAGGAGACATACTCAGCCAAGCTGACATTGACAGTTGGGTGCCATGGCCTCAAGAAGGGGAGAGACAAGTTAAAATTACCAAGAAAGGTAGGTCTGAAGATTGATGAATGGCTGAAGAAATACAAAGATCTAGTAAAAAATTTTTCATTCTGTTTGTCATTGAGCACAACCCCAACTCTGGGGGAAGAAAACGCATCACTCTTCACACATGGGCATATGCTCTGCAGCAACAGTAAATTAGGCCAAGTGCTCCAGGCCCCTCTATTAATCTCTGAGAGAAGAGGAAAGACTACCTGAGCTCCTCATGGTTCGTTAAGATGCTACAGCAAGAAACAAGCCAAGCACCAGGGAACAGAGCCCATTCACCAGGCATTACGCAGAGGTGACATTGGTGTGATTCAGGGAAGCAGCTGCTAAAGCCAGGAACACAGAAAAAGGCAACCTCAGAGGCTTCCCTTGAAACAGAATCAGTGACTTTTATCAATTAAAGCTTCCTGACTTGAAAGTAGTTGAAATTTTTTTGTTCAAATGGTTAGGTAGTGAGAAAAAAATCTCTTCTTCAGCCAAATGGAAACTTTCGTGTGAAAATAAAGTCTACTTCGCTTGAATTTGTGGAGATATTCCCAAGAAAAAGTAAACAGACTCCCTTCTGCAAGCCCAGACTAGAAAAAATAAACAAAATTTGGAATTTTGGCAGTTTTTAGCTAAATTTTTAGGAAAAAGAGAAAGAAAAAAGTAACACAGAAAAAAGAAGGAAACCATTTCCAGAGCATCTTTTGACTTTCCAACTTTCCTGCAGAAGCAAGCTGTACAATACAATTGCATGTGTGCATATTAGTCGAGGACTGACATTGTACCACATCCACCCACTCTCCATTGTTCACAGTGGGTTCTCATAAAAGATGCGATATTGCAAACGTGCAGTATAACAAAGCAGAAATCAGTATCTGAATACAGAACCATTTTGCCTTCTGTATGCCACTGACTGGAATAAGGAGGAGTTCTTTTCAAGAAAAAAGCAGGCTGGAAAAAGTCCACAAACTGTGTAAAAGAAAGAGTCAGGAGAGGGAAGTCAGGAATTCCAATGAAAGAAGAATGACAGCTATAAGGGAGCTGAGAGCATGAATCTGGAACATGAATTCAACAGGAATTCTGCAGTGACAGACGCACTGCATGAAAGAACCCACCAAGAAGATGGATTGTTTCCTGTGCATTTTTCCTGTCCCTTTTCCTGGGACAGCCTTTTCTAAAGCAGTAGTACCAAAGACATGTGGGGCCAATCACAGCAGCTTTGTTGAAATACTGTCTTACCACCGTGTAAACAGCAGCCAAGAATACAGGGCAAAGCACTGGAGAAGAGGCAGAAAGGAGAAGGGTATTCTCTAGAGATAACAAGTACTTTAGCTCAATACATTTACTTTTTTCTTTTTCTGTGAACAATTCTGGCACCCAAGTATTGATACATATCAGAGCTCTCATTTCTCCTTCCGTGTCCTGGAAGATCAATGCTTAGGACCGAATTAAATTTAATTAGATTCATCCCACATTAATCAAGTTCAGGCACCCAATTCAGGATGGGTTAAGGACACCTTTTAAAGCCAACAGTCACATGCACACACCCCCTCTCTCCCTCCTTCCATAGCCAGTGAACAGTGGAGTGCCTTTTTATGGGAAATCCAGCCGTCCCTCATTCACAGTGGACACGAAACTACATTTGTGTGTTAGTTATCTCAAGGAAATGATCTACAGTGGGACAGAGAAACAAACTTTAAAAATACTCCTCTTTGTGACTCTCAGAATTTCGGAAGCGCCCGTCAGTGGAATCACGTGCTGGCAGGTCTCCTTTCTGCACATCTGAAGTTTGGAAAGGCACTGCAGTTGCCCACTGTTCAGAGATGTACCAGCTTGAACCATGCAGCATGACTGCTTCACTAAGTCACAGTGCAGACAGTTGCATTTCCTGCTTGTCTACAGCCCAGAGCCTCAGACAGATGCTTAACTCATGCTGTGGGCATGCCACAATGGAACTGCTCACTCCGCATTAAGCTGACATGCAAATCCAGCCCTGGGAATCCATGTCTGTACACAGAACCTAGCAGAGCATCTAAAGAAGGGCAGACTGTACCCATGAGCTTTTTTTGTAATCTTTATTTGAACACAGTATTCTGACAGAATGCAAAGTCAAAATCCTCAGTTAGTATCAGTATTTACATCAGTGAGAATGGGAATAAAGGTGGAATTGATGTTTCACTTGGTAAAAAGATTTTTTGTTTTTTTTTTTTTTTAACAAGATACAAGGCCCCCAAAAGTAGGGAATGCTGGGTAAGGATGTCAATGGAGGGTCTGAGAACAACTATCAAAACAGCCTAGTGTGAAAATCTGGGGTTTGAAGGCTCCATAGAAAAGTGTGAAAATAAAACTCCACTCTAAAAGCTGAACAACTGGATGCACTATTATCTTATCATCTTTACGTATGGTGCAGCATGAAATGTAATCACTCCACAACTAGAAGCTGATCCGTCTGCATTGCCATATAGATATATATGTGTGGTATGGATACATATATAAACATATACAGCGTAAACGGCATCAGGTTGGTCCCTCTTCAAAGGTTTAAATAAAAGCAATGAAGCCTAAGCTATCTTTGAAATGGTATACTTCGAACTTAAAACAAATACTCTCCATTGAGGGAGAGTATAAAACCACTCTCCAGAATTAAATTTACAACTGTTGGGAGGTGTCACTAGGGCATTAAAAAGGAGTTGGATGGAGACTCCCAGTGTTCAGGCAATCACAGGGTTCACTTCTGCCTTGGAATGGTGCTCACTCCATTGATCTCGACACAAACCCACTGCAGTCAGCAGGGTACTTTCTAATGATGCAGCAGGGTGTTGGATCGGGCTTTGAGCTGGTTACCTTTTATGACAGAAATGCCAATCCAGGTGATAGTTACCACCTAGATTTTCACCCAACAGGTGCTGACCAGTGTCACTGGACATGCTTCTGGTCATTAGCATTGTACAGCATCTGTTTCCTATCAGCTGCTCAGCTCTCAGTGGGTTATAACTTAGGAGATATAACATACAGATGACAAAAGCAGTCAAAAACTTCGCAGAAATGAGGAACAAATTGTTGTGGTAATCCACAGGAATGGAGGTACACACTGCCTGCCCACTAGTCCTCCGCTGCCCCAAGGACTCTCCCCAACCATAGACAGACCATGGTAGCTTTTTGTGCTGCATTTTATGGATTGACTTCTTAGAAAAAAAAATCCTAGGGACTAAAAAATCCTAGTGGGCCAAACTTCCCCATAGTTATAATGATGCTGCTGTGATGGGTCATGCAAGGGCTGAATTTGACACAAGGCTTTGAAGTGAGGACCCATCCTGCCCTGAGACCCTGCTCAGGATGGGTATTGCATGAGTGTCTATGCCTGCATATCCAGTCAGCCTCCATTTGCATCCCAGGAGCTAAGGAAAAAATGCAAAAAACCCCACACTTAGCAAATGACAAGACCATTATTTTTCACAGTTTGAAATTATGTGATGCCACTGTAAAAGACTGCATACTTAGAAGAATACACTGGTAAAAGTGGCTCAGTTTACCTGAGCCAAACTTGCAGTGTACCCACCCCCCATTATCCTTCTCTTTATCACCTTAGCGCAACAGAATGGATGCCATAGTCAGCTCGGTTTGATTTTTCATTTAAATGCTTCTGCTCCTTATAAGAGTTGTTCTCTTTTTTTTTTCCTGAATATTTTTTTTTTCAAATCTGAACTATCGCTACACCTTCCACATCCAAACTATGTCAAAGCTTTTATTATTTCAATACTATGACAAAAAACACATTTCACACTAAAATAGTCACGCACCCACAGTGCACAAGCTTGCAGATCTAAAGTAGAATAAAAAAGAAAACAAAAGAAAAAAAAAAGAGAAAAAAACCCCAAAACCCCAACAGAAGGAACATCTCTATACAATGGGCTGGTCTTCCCCTATATACCTCTGCCTTCCTTCTGCTCAAGTCTTCTTTCTTTTCAGTGTTACTCCATGACTCCCAATGATAACCTCCCCCCTCCATAATGATAATACATGTACTACATCAGCCCCCTTTTCCGACTGTTAAAGACACAATGCCAAGACAAAGTGAAATCAATGAGAGTCTTGGCATTGATTTCCAAGCACTTGCTCTTGATTTAATGGTTTTGATTCTGCAGAGCATACATGGATGACTCAATACACATGATGTGATAAAACAGAATAGAATAGTTCAGTTGGAAGGAACCTACAACGATCATCTAGTCCAACTGCTGATGGCGCCGGCTTTGCAGGAGGAGTCTTGCATGCTGCCAAGCACCCTTGTGCAAAAAGGCTTTGCTTTTAAACCAGATTTCTAGGGTCAAAGGAAATGGTATTTACTGACATACTAAGGAGGAATTGATATAGTCAAATATCTGAGATGAGACCAGACCAGCCCTACCTGTACAATCTCCCTTCTGCTTCTCAAAGCTCCAGGAGGGTTCCATGAAGGAAAGGGGAGAATGTCCTAAAAAAGCAGAGATGATATTTCTCTTATGCAGTCAGGCCCAGGTCCAGCAAGGGACTTAAACTTTTACTAAATTTAAGTATAGAAGGACTCTCACCAGCAACTCTCTCATTCCAAGTTAAGCGTATGTTTATGTGGATTGCTGGATAAAGACCTTGATTGGTGACAAGTGGTTTGAATACCCCCCACCCACCCCGAAAAAACCAAACCAAACCTCAGCATTACTTTTCTTCTTACTCCAGTAAGAAATCATAATAATAATAATAATAATAATAATAACAACAACAACAACAATAATTAAGAAGAGATAAAGGGGAAACAACTACTGTAAACATCCATGTTTTAAAATGTCTCCCTTTGCAAAGCAAGCATGCTGCTAACCTAGTATCTATAGACTGTATTTACTTAAAAAAAAAAAGGCAGCTATTTTACACATACATTAAACACAACAAAAGTTTTAAAAAAATTTGTCAATTGTAAACACTGGAAAGAACAAAAGTTGGCAAAAATTAAAATAAAATTTAAAGAAATTTAGAGTCTGAATACTGCAAATTGAAATATATCCCCGAAGCTGCAATTTTGGCATTCTTCCTAAAAAAAGATAATAGTAAACCCCAAATAAATGTCTAACATGGAGAACAGAATTCAGTCACAAAGAGCTCAGGACACTTTGCATACTGAACAAATACAAGGTGAACAGAAATTATAACTTATTTATGAGGCTTTACATATTTCAAACTCGATTGAAAAGTATAAAAATAAATTGTGGACTTTGTTCATTAAGTACCAGCTGTACCAAGTAGTACAGTGGTTATATCTGCTATACTAATGAAGGAAAGAACAGGGTCTTTTTTTTTTTTTTTTTTTTGTCTTTTTTTTTTTTTCCCCCCTGTCTAGGACTAGTTGATTTTGAGCTTCCCAACCTTGCAAGTGGTATTTGCAATTTTGCTTAGTTGAATACACACAGAGTCAGCTAAGCCCTGATTTGGTTATGGGTTTAACCCTGTTTTTAAAATGTATTACTTTTTAAAAGCAAGTGCACAACAAATAGAACCTTTCTAGAAATCTTAAAAAAAAAAAAAAAAAAAAAAAAAAAGAGAAGACAAGAAAAGAAAAAGAGATATTCCCCCCTCCCCCCATTTATGCATTTCCTGTTTTGTTTGTTTTTTAAAAAAAGGCAACAGACACTAGAGGAATGAGATGTGTGTTGTGTTTTGTGTTTTAAATGCTTGGGTGAAGTTGTTCTGTCATTTGTTTTCATCTGTCGCTGATCATGCTTTGCTCTCATTTTCATTTGTTTGTGTGGCTTCATTGGGGACCGTCTTGACTTCTGCTGGAGGTGTCTTAGTTTCCGTTGCTTGCACTTCAGATTTGTCTTCTACTGGGATTTTCCTGAAGAAGAATCACCAAAATGGCATAGTTTAGAGACAGAGAAATATAGACTGTCTATTGCTGAATTAGCGATAAGGAAAGAACGTGTTTCTGGAAACAAGCAAATATATCGCCTTGCTAGAGCAAAATGAGCATTTCCAGATGCAGAAATAAGTAAAGCCAAACTCACCCCCCACCCCAGCTTCATTTAGCTCTAGTGAAATCTTTTTTGATTTTCCTCCTGCCCTGAGTTAACATACTAGTAGGATGAGGTCTCAGGCTGCAGCAGAGGTGCAAGGCGTGTTGTGGTGTGAAAAAAGGAGCAAAAGGGAAAACTCACACAGTTGCAAAGGAATTTGATTTTACCATCACTCATTTATGTCATCCAAATGTCTTATTAAAACAGACTGCCATTTTAGCAGAAAATCTTTTTCCCTGCAGGAAATCAGTCCCAGAATTTCCCAGAAGGGAATTTGCAAGAAGGGAAACACGAAAGCAGTGAATTTTGTCAAACATTTTCAGAAGTGTAAGGGAGGTCAATATCTTCACAGGCTGAAGCTCAGGTTCATCAGCCTGTCTTTGGCACTTCACTGAAGAATCAGAGAAGCCTGTTTGTCCAACGCTCTCTTCATAGTCACGAAAAGTGCCACGCAAGGTATATCTGGTGGCCTCCCTGAAGAAGGAGGCCTGTTCCAGCCCATTAGCCACAAACTTAGTCTGAGATGACTGCAATCTTGATTCACCCTGACGAGCAGGTGAGATGAATCTAAGCCTATGGTTGCAACACTGATTTGCCCCAAGGGAAGCAGATGAGCAGCACAGGTAGAAGAAGGTGGCTGGATCGGCAGAAAGAACACGGCTCTGCATTCCACCATACCAAGAATTCATTTATGTGACACAGACCAAGTTGCATTAATTCGGTTGAAATGTTTCCTTACTATAGGCAAATCATTTCCTACAGAAACTTTCAGCTCAGTACCAGATCACAACTCGCTATTCTCTTTGTCTCTCTGTAGCACCCAGCATGACAGGGCAGTGGCTTTAGCTGCAGTGAACTGAAGTGAACATGGATTTCTCTGCTTGGGAGCAGCCCAGTTGCACCCATAAAGGCTGACTGGTTCCCTCCAACCCTCGTGCATCTGCTATGTCACCCAGGCTTTCCAGGAAGGGCCAGATGCTCCATAGCTGTGTGGGGCACAAGGCAGTGCTGTGGAACAGTCACACGGCAGGAATGTCTCCTGACTTAGGGGAGGACAAGAGCACAGCAGGGAGATAGGGAGACCAGAGCCGTGAGATGTAAAGGCACCTGAATAATACAGTAAACCAGCATGGGTTTTCACTCAGATCTGGAAAAGAGTCTGGTTCTCAGTTCTACAGTGTCTGAATGACTGCTCTTCTGTGAGTGCTAATACACATTGCAATCACAGTGTCAAAGCCAATCAAGGCCAATGCTTTATTTTGAATTAAATACAGCACTTCCAGAATGAGGTAATCTTCCTGGAGATGTGAGGATGGAAAAAGTTCTAACCAAAGCTGTGACTTAGGGTATGTCTCCAGTGTGGTTGCTATAGCATAGCCTAGATTTATCTGAGTGAGCTGTAAACCTCAGGTTCCTGGCAGCAATCTAGCTGACAGCGCAGAGCCCAGTGTCCTCAATATACTTTCCTTTGCAAAAGCTAAAAGATGCAGTGTGAACTCAGTCTTTTGATTTTGGGAGCTGCTCTCACAACAAATCTGAGCTGCCTTTTCAGGACTCTCTCTTGTGATAAAGCACAGACCCTGCTTGGCCAGGAAAGACAAGATACTCCTCCTATTTCATCCTGCCTCTATCCAAATAAGAAGCCAGAAGGAACAGGGACCTTAGGTACCTGTCCCCTCAAGGGTGGCTATCCGTTTTCAATCAGCATTTTCCAGGCTTCTGTGCTCATGGCTCTGTCAGCAACGGCCATCCAAACCGACACAGTAAGAGCGTTCTTGTCCAAGACCTGTACAACAGCTGGGGACCCTCCCCACAGTTACCCAGGTGAGGACTTCATGCTGTTTTCACTCTCCAGTTACAGTATCTCCTGCCAAACACAAGATGCAGACTCAATTCAGCTGAGGAAAGTGGATCCTGTCCAGATGGCATACGGCTCCAAAGGACCTCTAGGGTTGTCCTGCCTAGGAACATGCTGATGCTCTCTGAAAAAATCAGCTGGGTAAAGAGGAGACCCAGTCCAGTGGATAGACACTCATCTCTAATATACCAGGACAACACACTGCCAAGTTATCCTGACCCAACTGTGCTATGACTGCTCCCCCTCTCTCAGACAGGATCACATTGCCTTATCCTTTTGCCAGTTTAGGGACAAATCTAGAGGTACCATGCCTTTACAGTTTCACATGGCACTAGTTTCTGCCCTGCCTTACACTGAAATGAGTTCTGAAGGGCTTCACTGATCTGTTAGGAAATTGAATTTGGGTGGCTGTGCTCATTGAACTGCAGGAACTCAGCGCCTCTAAGGACAGCGCTTCCTTTGCATCAAACTGAACTGCTTCTGATCTCTTTCTTAAAAGAATAACCTACAATAGACGAAGCTGCATAAAAGTCTAAAGAATAACACATATATGCTAATTCCTGGGTTTGTCTTTTCCCTGCTTCCCTGGCACAGCTATTCCTGCTTTCCTCCTGGACCTTTAAAGCCAAGCCCTGCTTAGTTGGTTCACAGGTGAGTTAGTTTGCTAAGAAAATGAGATTAGTTAAGAGAACACGCAACAAGAACACAGCACGCACCAGTGCACAAGAGACACAGCACACAACCAACAGAAGATTAAAGGCAGCCATACTCGGTCTTTGCAGGTGCAGCAGGTACAGAGCTGTCTGCAGTAGAAGAAGCAAGCTCACGAGCTTGCCCGCTAGTCACGCTGGCAGGAGTAGTAGTGCCAAGAGCCGCAAAAACATCCTTTGCAAGATCAATGTCTGATGTCTTGAAGGTCCCTTCGTCCATTTTAAAGTCCTCATTCTGTGAGGGGTTTGTGGTGCTGCCTGAAGCAGCCTCGCTCTTCAGATTGCTTGGGTTCTTCGTTGTCTCTGTTGGGCTCTTCACTGAACTGGGCTGCACAGCTTCCTTTTCAGGGCTCTTGGTGCTTGAGACCTCCTGCTTGGGCTCTGATGGAACTGGAGGGCCAGTGAGGTTTGCAGGGCTTGGGGCAGCTGCCACTTTGGAGGTCTCGGCCACGTTAGCAACAGCGCTGGGGCTGAGCACTGCACCTTGGTTGGACAGGACACTTGAAGACAAATTATTAGTAGCTGGAGTAGAGCTTGGGGTATCGCTGAGATCAACAAGAGGGGCCACTTTGGGGGTGGAGGAGGGTGGTGGTGAAGAGACTGAGATGGCTGCCCCTTTGGCTGGAGTAGCCTGGCCAGGCGACATGGAGTTTGAGTCAGGAATGGCCATGGCTGGCAGGGCAATACTGGAGGTCAGCGTAGTGGTCTCGCTGGTGGGGCTGTTCTGAGCAGTGGCAAAGGTTTCAGTGATAGTGTCAGAGTTAGCGGTGCCTGTAGTTACAGAAGGCAGCATGTCCTCAACAGTAGCTGCAGTATCGGCAGGGTGCCTGTGAAGAGGACAGGAGTAGAAGAGAAATAGAGACAATGAAGCCCGTAAATCCAGCAGGGGAAAGGGGAGCAGAGCGTAAGAGTGAGAGGGCAGGTGGGTGGCACAGCAGCAGCATGGCATGTGGTTACAATGCACACACACAACATGGAGAGGTACTCAGAGGAGCAGAAACCTTTCAGAGGTCAAATGAGCAAAGGGTAGCAAGGGCTGGCTGGGATGACTGAAGAATAACTAGGAAGAGAAAAAGAGCAAAGAGGACACGTCCTTCAGGAACGGCTTGCTCACGCGGATTTTGCTTCAAGTCTTAACCAAACGTAACCCTGTCAACTTGCAGAGACTCTTCTTTTTTAGACTAACTTTCCTCTCAGCCTCTTCCACCTAACCTCACAAGGAATTTTGCCAATTCCCTGAGTTTGCAGCCCTGTGCCATCTGTCACCACGCAACAGGGTCCCAGTGTAGGACCCCTGAATCCAGTCCCTCATCTTGGCCCTGTCCTTTTGCCTGCAAGTCCAAGGCCTTCATCAAACCATACAGAATATAATTCTTCTTCTCACACTCACATGTAATGCATATATATATGTACATACACATACATACTTGCAGCTTTGAGGTGACGCTTTCTCCCCTTTTGATCAGATTCCAGCCTGCTGTGTTAGCTGGAATAACGTTTGCTTTAGGACAATGTCTTACAGTGTAACTACGCTTTAGCAGCCATGATGTGGCACTGGTTGCCTTAACAAGTACACAGATGCGAGGCTGGAAAATTAAATGGTTTATTCCATGAGAAGCCAGTGTGCCTGAGAACACCATCTCAGGCTTATTAACAGAGAGAAAACCTTCATAGAGGAGGATAATTGAGTTAAAACTCTGGTAAGACTAGCCAAGAAAATCAGGACAATAAAAATCCCAGCTATTCCTCAGTGCTGCGCGTCCGCACTTCAGTGCTGCTTATGGACATAGCCTCTTTTTTCCTCTCACCTCACAGAGACTTCCAGCAGAGCCATTTTACCAGTGGGCCCCACTGCTGACCTTATCAAAGGAGGTGAGCAGTATGCAGGTGGTAGAGCCTGACCACCTCACCGCTGTGATGACTCTGCTGAAGGAAAGGAACCCAACTTGTGTCATCAATCCCAAACCTGACCTAAATATTAACAAGCATTTCAGCAGCTTCCTAAAGTGAATTCCGCCCATTACTCACTCCAGAAGCTATGGAGAAGTACTCAGAGGACACTAGAACTGCAGCAGTTTAGGAAAGAGCTTAACGTAGACAGTGGGCAATACTTAAAACCTTGCTAATCCCAGCTAACATGGATTCACAGACTCTGGCTCCAAACAAGTTCTCCAATATAAACAAAACTCGTAGGTAGCTCTCAGCCCTCTTACAGAATAATCAGACTTGCCATGCCTCCTCCAACATCGAGAGCATAGCTACTCTGCTGCTATCACTAGAGAGGACTCCTTTCACCATGGGGTGTTCAAGCACTCATCCAGCATTGCTAGGGCAGAGCTCAAGCATAAGTCGGTGCTAGCTGGGGGCTGCTTTTGCTCTGGATCCTTTGCAGTGAACCTGGACAGGTGCCTGATCTACACGTTGGACAGGACTGGCAGAGACAGGCCTTTCAAGAAACATTGCTTTACTTCCCTTCCAGTGCTGGAAATAAGAGTCACTGAATCTTGGGGAAGAGAAGAGGCATTTCCTCACAGGTATGTCACAAGTGGAGTGTGGAGATTTTACCTTTCTTTCTCTCTTCCTGCCCTAAGTCATGGGCATGAGAGATCAAGGATTAAGGCAACTGAAGGCAATGTATTGACCCTGTGCTAAGATTGACTAATGCTAACATACTCTGGCTCCGTCAGCGGGGTGGTCTCATTGGGCTCTGTGTGTTTTCCCCCATCGTGATTGGGGGTCCGCTCCTCTTCAGTCCGCACCTCCACAATAGGCTCCTTGGACTCATCTTTCCTGTAACAAGGGAATTGCATGGAGATTGGTTCCCATTCACACTAGGTATCCTCCTGCAAAGACATGCTGCAAATGTCGATAGTGAATGACAGAAACGGACTGGCCTAAACAGCAGATTGCTTCTTTTTGTCACTCCCTCTTCCAGTTATTACCTACAGCACAGAAGACCACTGTTTTCTGGGTCAGCCAGACCATTTGGGCCAGCCACTTGATGGCTACTAACAGGAATAGGACAAAACCAGAGAAACAGCTGAAGAAACCCCTTCCTGGAAATATAAAGGAGAACCAGTGTGGCCCCAGATCTTTTCAGTACCCTCCCATGAGAGATGAGGAACTTGGAACTCCCTAAACCAGTTTCTTTCCTGGAGTTGCTGAGGGGACATACTGATCAACAGAAGGAGCAATATAAGTGATGACAGTACTCACGAGAAGGCGGCTTTACCCTCTTCCATGTCTTTGCCCTTGGCTCCTGGGCCGGATTTGCCGCATAAGTTGACAGCAATGCACATCAGCAGGCCACATTTGTTCAGGAAGTAGCAGGTGACATCCACAGCCACCAGGAGCAGCACAAAGATAACAATGAGAATGCCTACAATGGCAGCAGTCCCAAGGCCTGATGTAGGGCTAGTGCTGGCTTTAGAGACCAAAAAGAGAAGAAAAGAAGGCACTGTAGTTAAAAGGTGAGTTGGGGCTAGTTATGGCTCAAATTTGGCTACGCTTAGGTTGCAAGCATGGGAAACTTACAGAAAGTACACCCTCTCTCTAGCAGCCTTGTGTTATAACCAGTACTTTATCCTAAAGACATGCAGGACAATCTACCTGAAGAGACAGATTCACTTGGACCTAATAGGGTTTTTCCCATCTCTGTTGGGCTAAGGCCTGGAAAGCAGACTACAGAAACCTCTTCTATTGTAGCATATACCCAGCTGGAACTCTGAAGGGCTCCTGTTTCCCTCCATCACTTCCTCAAGATGAAGGCTGTGTCTAGAGTCCAGAGTGCCTTTGGCACTGCCAGCCTGGCACAAGGACAAGTTGTGTGTTAGCCTTGTGCTTCACTAGTTAAGTGAAGCCTAGACTCTGTAGCATGACTTGCCCTGGTCACACAGAATACTGGGTGATACCTGTGGGACCTCAGCGCTGGTTAGCCCCTTATATGGTGAAAACAAAAGGAAGAATTAAACCCCTTCCTGTTGCTCAGGTAAGAGCCAATTATCCAGAACTGGAAAGTGGTAAGCTTTTCCTGTCTTATCCAGAGATAGCTGAGCTCATCAGTGAATGCTCTAGGAGGGTTTTGGCTTACAACAATCCAAGTAGCCTTCTGAGAAAGCAAATGGTAAAGATAAGCAGACTGCCACTCTGTTGACGTTGTCCTGGTCACAGCAGCTGCTCGCTCCACCACACCCATCTCCACTAAGTTTCCCCAGCTATAGAATAGGAAAAAATACCTTGCCTTTTGCAGTAGACAAAAGGACAGCAGGTGAGAGGTGGTGATGGAGGCCTAGAAAATGTGTGGGGTTGCCCATATAGTACTAACTTCAGGGGAAGTACCTTTAACTTTCTACCTGCTTGTAAAATGTTGAATACTTTCTTACAAACAGGGAGTGGATAAACACATCAGTTAATCCTGTCAAAGCCTTTGATCATCACAAAACCAACAGACACATCCTTGAATGTTGCTAGCTGCAGCTTCCCAGCCTCTTACTGTCATACCCTGAACACAAACTACGTTTTGTTCCCCTTGTTTTATTCAGAACAATGCTTTCCAAGCTGCTGATCTTCAGGCAGAGCATTTGGTTGTTGGCTCATACAGTTCAGCACCTATTTAGATGTACCAAACTACTCAAAACCAGCTTGCTACTCTCAGTCGTCACATAATTTGCCTCTCTCTATGGGACTGTGCACTCAGCAAAGGCCTGTGCATCTGACAGAGCTGCTTACTGGTATTTACTGAGACAGCTGAACAAGAACAGCATGTTTGTCATTGCCCGTAGGAGTATTTTGGTTTTTTATTTCAATTAAGATGCAATTCTATTAATTTCTACTGCATTTTTTACTGATGGATGTCACAAACCCCAAACACTTAGAATCTTTTCTTTGCAGAAAAGCCCAGGAAAGCACCTCTTTCCACCGATCTAGGTTGACTTTGACAGGTGGTGAGATCATTTCCAGGGCTCACAGACAGAGTGCCATACCCTCTGCCACACATTTTATTACTTAAAAATAGGAGACAGAATATCCTTAGCATGAGGCAGATAAGTGTTGTTTGATTTTGTAACCCTAATACGTACTAAGGAATCCAGACTGCAACAGGAAAGTTTCTTTCTGCATTTGACTGTATCTAAAAGTCACTCTGAGACACCCGACTCTGACACTTACATCACAAGTCCATTCAATGCTCAGCAGAACATTTGTGCCACAGACCAGACCCTTGCAAGCAAGGTGCATAATTAAATGAATTGTCACCCTCCGATGCATGCAGGGAGTCAGGAGGTCATGTATTTTCCCTCTTCTAATGTATTCAGGATTCTTGCATGGATTATTCAATAATTAACATGTTCCTGTACACACCAGCTCCTGGAGAAAAAGCTAAAGACGTGTCAAACTTTTCTTCTCATCTACATTAGCTTTCTGGGAATGAGCTCCTTGGCAGGCTAATAAAGGTACACTAAGGAAAACATCACAGACAGGATTACAGGATAATAGTTCCTTGTTGTGCCTCCAAAATATACCTCATCTCAGTCACCAAAGCTGGAGTGAGACAAAATATTTCATCCTGGGACAGATGTCTTCTAGCACATGGGAAAATTCCATCTTTTGGAAAATTCCATACAAACGAGAGTCCTACTCTTTGCTTCCTCTCCCCACCAGCTTTTACAAGACCCGTCAGTATCAGCTATAAGCCCCTTAAGGTCAGGAATTATCTGTGGCATAAACCACATCAATAGCCTTATACATTGCCCATACCTTGCCTGTGAACCACTGCACATGACCCATGTGAACTTCAATAAGAACTGCAAAAGCTGCAAACCCGTTAGGACAATCACAGCCTCTGCCTCTGAGGCACAGCCAAAGCTTCTGGGTCCTCAGCAGGCATTGCAGCAGTGGCTGTTTTCAAGCGCCTTAGTGTTTACGCATGGTATCAGACTTGGGCAAGCTGCTTTACATGAATAGTAAGGAAGGAACTAATTTATTCCCTGTGCAGGAGTCAGTTCGCTGTGCCATTAGAGATCAAAAGGTTCAGGCATTCCCACAGGATCCTGGGCCAGCCTGTTACCATTTCACTTCTGGCAATACCAAGGCACATGTATAAACAGGGATGCAAGGAGCTGGAAATGAACGAATATCTCTGTCTTTGGCATCAGTCTGACTAATGTGGGAAAGCTGTTCAGAAAAGATCCTGAGGAAGAAGATGATTCAGGGAAGTATCACAATCATGGTTGAAGAAATAAAAAATTACTTGGGAAACTCAGTCAATGTAATTTCAAAAAAGAAATGTGCAGGGGTTAATTAGGTCATTGTAGCCCTATATGCAGCAGAATAGTACATACAATAAAGGCACTTTATTTGAGCAAAGATACAACAAGATTCAAAAGCTGGAAACAGAAGGTGGAGGAGCTTAGGCTAGGAATAACGTATGAAATTTTAACAAAAATGCCCAAATGAGAGCAGAATGTCGTATCTTTCTCCCCCAAATTTGGTTGAATAGAAATCTGCTTTACTTTCTAAACAGGGATTTTATGCAGATTACTTAGCACTACTGCAGATAAAGATGTTCAAACCTAGCATCAATTCTTTGTTCTGCCACCGATTTTCTCTGTGACACCAAGCATCCCTGAAACAGTAAAGCTTCAGCCACTACGACTGCCAGAGATTTGCTGACGCCAACATAACCAACAGTTCGTAGCAAAGATGGGCCCCGCTATCCTTCCACTCTGTCTTAGAGTCCTATCTTTTATGTTTAGGAAGCAAGGGCATAAACTATTTGTAATGCTACACTAGGAGGGCTCCTATACAACTACAAAATAATTCTGAGTCTCCTCAGAAGTCCATTTGATTTAATTAGCATGAAGATACAGTTCTAACCCAGACTGCTGTGGTCTTGCAGCCACAGAAAATGATCTGCAGCTGATCAAAATTGCAAAAAGCACCCAAGTTACACTGAATGACTGTGCTGTCAATGAAACTTCAACATGAAGTGCTGCAGGACAGCAGTCCACAAGAACTGCTGTAACCTGGTAGTAGACTGACTGGCCCTGAAATTTTGGAACCCACTGCACAAGGTTATAAAACCCACCAAGCACTACTGTTCCCAAAGATACAACTTCTGCTATGATAGCTACAAAATAACTCTTTTCTCTCTAAACACCCAAAGGAGAGCTACTGAATAGGTACAAGTCTTCCCTCCTTGTTCCTCCCTCCCTTCCAAACCATTATCTTTCCTGCTCTGCCCCTCTGCCCCAGGGAGCACGAGTAGCTACAGTAAGAAAGGCTGCCAGGAAGAAGAGTATGGAGATGGGGAGAATAAGGGCAAATCTGCAGGGGAATGCCCTTGTTTTTGTGCTACTCCCAGATTTTATGTTTCAGACAATGAAACTGGGCCAAGGTAATTGCCTGCAGTGTTGTTTTTTCTAGGCTAGTAAGAAAGCCCTGCAATTTTCAGTAACTTTCAAATCTCTTCTACTAGTTCTGGTTTTATAAATTCTAATTCATGACATGAATTGATATTCCAAATATTTCAGAGACTAGCAATAAGGAAGAATAACATACAAATCCTTAAAGACCCCATGAACGTGGAGGCTGTTGGTGCTGCGTTTCTTTTTTCTGTATGTATTTTGTAAAGAAATTTTGCTGTTGCTATAAAATGCAGGAAGCATGTAGTATATTATTCAGTTTCACAGAGTAACACATTTGATTAAATTAAATTGATCTACAAATACTTTAAGAACTATTCACTCTATCCTACAGCTAAATTTATGTTGTATTTAATCAAACTAATATTTAGACACTTAATATCCCTAATGAGTTTGCTGGGGCCTAAAACAATTCAGTGTGTACAAAAGAAGTATATAAATAAACAGTTAGGTTGTTGAGCATCAGCTGCTAACACTGTGTGTACGAGAGTACACGTGTATCACCAGTGAGTGCTACTGTGTAAATAGACATGTATTGCAGTAGTATGTGCACTAGGTGGACATTTCTGACATTTCTGATCCAGAGCACATTTAACCTGATGAGAAGCTTTCCATTGATTCCCTTTTGCTATTCTCAGGACTAAGAGGAATAATACTTCCACAGGTTAAATAAGGAAACACAAAATGTTAAAAAAGTCTCTTGAGACCTTAATTCTAAAGTAGTGAAGAATTTATTAATTACAAATTATTTTTTCAATGGAAAGTGAGCTTCCTGCAAGACTGACCTTTCTAATCATCCTTATTTTACAGTGTACAATAAAATGACCCATCAATTTTACTTTCTGCAACTCTGTACAGACATCTGCCCTGTCAGAGAGAACAGAACCACTCAGATATGTCTTCCTAGTGGAGTCTCAGCTAGAGCGTGCAGAGAATGTTCAGGCACAGGCAGACCGAGAGACAAAAAACGGATGGAGAGAAGCAGATATGATTCCAGGCATTTCAAAGGTCCTACAATATTTGGCAGAAGAGAGAACAAGCAAAACAAATAAAAATTCATTTCATGCATCAGAAGAAAAAAAAAAAAACAAACCTGGAGAAAAGCTATTTGTTCTCAGTGGATGCTGACAGCTTTAATATGCAAACACTTAAAAATATCCTTCAAACAAGGGGTGCCACATTTTACAGACCTCATTCTCTCAGACACTCTGCACAATTTATAGTGGAGAAAAGCAACATGCGAGCAACCTTCTACTCCAAGTGGCAACAGCTTCTGTTTCCACACAGATTTAGGCTCGACAATTTATGCTTGCTTTCAACTTAGCTACTAGGTAGCAGAAATACACAGCAGTCCGTGGAGCATTCCTTCCAAGACAAGAGGGCAATGGATATTTCCCAAAACTACTACTGAACTCACCAACACTGTGTAGCTTCAGTGGTCTGCTCCTGGCTTCAAGCTCTGTTATTTTCCTATCACTGACTCCCTTTCCAAGGATGAAAAGGGGTATATGAGCATATATGAGCACACAAAGAGGAAAAACTGTAAGCAAAGAGTCACATGAAGATCCTTGTTTCAGGAGTAAGACTGTAAATCTGAAAAGTTCATTTGCAGTCTGACCTCTGCCACAGCTGCCCTTCTTCTATACTACTGCATTGCACACACCGCAGTGCCACTGGCTGCTCGTTCCACTCCACCAGCTTCAAGAGTCAGAAGAGCTTCAAAAACTTCTTTTTATCTAGCAGAAACTAGGAGGTGTGAACAATTGCAACTGATCCTGGTGGAGCAGAATGTTATCAAACAAGGCCTTCCTGTAAAATGAAGGCAGCCAAAGTAATGCTTTGACAAACATCTTTGAAAATATGTAGACACTTAACACGAACTGGGAGTACAGCTGCTGGAATCCCATGGGCCATGTGAGATCCTACAAGGCTCTCTAGTTCATCACACACACATGGGAACATCTTTTCTAAGTGTTGAGGTTCCAGCCTTCCTGTAGGTATAACTTGTTCCCACAGAACATGCGTTTGCAAGGTTGCATGTGTGCGCTGAAAATCTGAGTGTCTGAACTTCTTCTGGTTTCAGATCTGGATCTATGTCTCATCTCTGAGCACAGAAGAGAGAGCTGGCTTTTCTGCAAACTTTTTTTAATTTTATTTTATTTACATCAAGAATAAGGCCTGGGACCTTGTCCAGCATTGACTGCCAGATCTCAAGGATCCAAAGTATATCTAGTATCTGACATGTTACAAGTCTGCATAAACTGGTGGTAAAAATACCAATTATGCTCCTTATTTTTACAAACACAGGGACAGAAGCTCTTTTTTGTATATATTCCATGTTGACTGGATTCCTGTTTGCTGTTGAGTATGGGATTCACTTCAAGTAACTTCAGCCATGTAAACGATCTCTCATCTACTTGTCTGGGCTTTGCCTACTCACCACAGAGAGGAGGCCCCTCAGAGCATAATGCATCTCCACTGCCTTTAGGAACCTCTCCTTGAATAAGAAGAACGTCCTCCAGAGGTGCTGCTCTCTCTCCACGCAACACTATGTAAAGTTATAAACTATAATTTATAGTTATAATCTATTTAAGGCAAGATAATTTTAATAACCTATGAGTTGGGTGAGACATATCTCAACCTCAGCTAGTAACCTCCGTCTGTGGATAAGGGGAAACCCACAATACAAGCTGGTATCAGATCTACAGATGAACTTAATAAATTCAGCTATAGGGGAAGGTCACACAACTTTTTAGTATTGTTATTACTCTTGCTGTAACTCTTCAGTAACTTGTGTTACTCTTCAGTAACACTAAGGTGTAAATTCAAAAGATATAACAAATTTTCTACACTCTAAAACACTGCAGGTGAGGTGTTTTTTTTTTTTTTAAAGAAATCCGTATGCTTTTGTGTGCAACACCTGCACAAAGTTTTCATTTATAATTTAGATAAAAAAGCAGTTCACAAATCATAATGAACAAGGTCTGAATAAATACAGCAGAGACTTAGGTGCAGAGCATAAAACGCATAGTTAGACAAGACTGATGGCAGCGTTTTTTGTTTGTCCCTATTAGAATGTTGTTAAAAAGATTAATCCCATTCCAGACAACTGATAATATTTGAGACATTCTGTACAGACAGTTCAACAACTATGTCAATTTCATCCTTGGCAACCTCAGGCCACTCAGAGAGAAAGAGAGACCTAGAGGGAGACACACACCCATTTTTAGAAGAGCATCAGAGCCAAATGGATTTCCCATCACAAAGACAATTCATGAGGGGCACAGCGTTTTTTGTTGTTGTTGAGTTGGTTTTCTGTATGTGGTTTGTTTTTTTTTTTGAAGTAAGAACAAGAAAAAAGGTCAACTGAAATTTGTTCAACAAAATGCAATACACAGAACTTGGTAACAAAGATGCATTATATTGCACCAATTTACACAATGGATTAATCCTGTCTGGTGGTGTCACATGCGTAGTTAACCATGAATATTATTAAGGATCAGTAATAATAATAATTTAGCTGGTCAGGTAACTTGATCCAAGCTAATATTTTCTGTTAAAATGGCAAGAAAAGGGATCTCTATGAAGTTGATAATACAATAGTGGAAAACCAGAAAATATTAGACAAGCATCCATTGCAAATTTGTACGCTCATGGGCTGTATTATGCCCCAGATCCACTCTGGATCATGAGATGCTTGACTGCACACAAGGGGCCAATGAAGTCGCAAGGATTCAACCACATAAAGAAGAAAGAAAGAAATCTCTACAGTGTAATTCCCACAAGATGTTTATATTCAGACCATCATATCAGGAGAACATTCTAATGGCCATAGATTTGAATCCACATGCAAAAGCCCTCAGAGACATTTGGGCAACCAGCAGGATTCTCTCTGACAAATCTTCTCTCTCTTTTTATAGTCTGTGGGTTTAGATTTGTGGATGGGGCTTTGGAAACCTTTTGCACAATACAGTGGTGATCAGCACCAGATGTGCGGAGAAATCAGTAAAAAGCAGTATCTTAAAAGGCTTTCAATATTGTACCTTCCTTTGATGAAAAACAGCAAGCAAACAACAACAACAAAATCTTTCTTTACATCCATTAAAAAGGGCAAATTCATTACAAGTAACAAAAAAATGTTAAAGAGAAAAAACTTGGCTTAAACCTTTTTTTCCTTGTTACAAAATACTGACTCTTTCATATCAAACTTTCTTTTTTTTTTTTAAATGTTCTGTGTTTGGTGGGGGTTTTTTTGTGTGGTGTGGTTTTTTTGTTGTGGGTTTTTTTTTCCCCTTCCCTCTGAACCAACATGATCCTCTGATGCAAAGTTATCTGCTTTCAGGCCTTGGTGGGACCCAGGCCTTTTCAAGCAAATATTGTTTTATTTTATTTCAAGTTTCTAACAGAGCAAAAGCAGAGTCACTGCAGAAAGAAGCAATGAAACAAAGGAGGACGACGTTGATGGACTTCCCAAGGTCGCTGCAGGTGCCAGACAATGGTTCCCAGGAGGGGAAAATATGGTTGTTTAAAAATAAATTTGGTGCATGTGGCAAGCGTGGATGTTTCCCCGTGAGATCCAAGGTGACATGTATGAAGACAGACATAGGAAAGGAGTAAGGGGAAGAAGGGAGAGGGCAGGGAAGAAAGGACAAGGAAGAAAAAGAAAGAAAGAGAGAAAGAGAGAAAAATAGATAAAAAAATTAGGTCATAAATATAGAAAACATAAGAATCAAAGGTTTATTTAATTTTGTAAATTAAAATGGCTAAAGGTTAAAGAAGAGCATTAGCACATTCACACCGACAAAAGGGCCGGTTCAGAAGCTCAGCAATGTCCAAAGCTGCAGAGCAGGGTCCAAGTCAGGGTTTATAGGGTTCGCAGGCAAATGATATTAAAAATGATGGAACAGAAGGCTCAGCGAGAAACACAAGAAAATGGTTATCTGGTATTTGAAAGGACAACACTGCCTTTTACACATTAAAAAAAAAAAGAAAAGCTTTTGTGTAGCAGACAATCCACCTCCCTGTCCAAGTCCTTCCCCCAAAGCCTGTTGTACCAAGGATTTGGATAATAGATCCAGGTGACTAAAACCCTCGAGAAGCAAGAAGGTCTCAAGAATACAGGACTAACTTTTCCATTTAGCCTTCCAGCTGCTTGTAAACTACTCTAATGCAATTATTATTATTACTGAAAATAATACCCTCATCGTTCCAACCACTTTAAGGACACTGTACAGATGATGGTAACAAAGGACTCTACATAATAAATATACATTTTGCCTGCAGGAAATTCCTAGCTCTTACTGTCAAGCAGAGCAATGCCATGTTAGAGGCATTGGCTCTGACTTCTATGTAGCTCATTCTGAAATCAAAATGTAAAAGCTAAACGCCATAAAAATGACAAAAGATGCTAAAGGAAAGTAATACACAGAGCCTCTTCCCTACTGCAGTTTGGCATACTTGCCTTCATTTCAATAGAAACCTGTGGACTGCATGTCAGAAAAATCCAGCCTGCCCTCTGGAAATATTTTCCCCAGCATTATTAGTTTGGGGATCAGCTCAGGGAACCAAAAGGTCAGGAAACACCTTGGAAGGCCTAATAAAAACCAAAGTCCTCTACAAGGAGAAAGAGAGTCACAAGTCCAGTATAGCCAGCAGTAATCATTTCACTGCACAGTGCTCTACTTGCCCCTGAACCAGAGCACATTCTTTCTGAGAACCAACTGCATCCATCTGTTGGGTCAACCTTGCAGCAAATCTGCACTCCAAAAAACCTGCTTTTCAAAGTGCTTCTGATGTTTCCAAGTGCAACATCTGAGTGGCAGCCTCCTATCTTGATTCCTCCTATGCTTCACACCAGACTAAGTGAGGAATAATTTCAGAGAGGCCAAAGAAGTTACACCTGTGATAACAAACTGGGCTTCCCCCGCCGCCCCATTTTTTAGAAGGTGCCTGCCGATGTTACTGTTGCATTTCAAGGGCTCAGTGGCATCTGGGCTCATTGCTCTTCCCATTGCCATGGACTACAGTATGAACACTGCATATTCCAAAGTCAACAGCATTCTCAAAATTTGCTAATACACCTGTGCAAGACATCCCAGCTGTCCCAGGTAGCTTTGCTGTCCCGCTGGGCATGTAACAAAGGCTAAGAGAAAATATCAGCACAGGAAGGCAACAATGGTTGCGTACAAAGGAGCGTGGAGGAACAAAAAGACTGTAAGTACTTGTAACTTTCCCTGGGGAGATACATCACAGTGCAAAGGAACCACCTTCTGCTGTTTCCAGCCTACCGCATTTGACTGTTCAGCTCTGAACTGACCTTTAGGCACTCTTTGCCAAATTACCCTCACTTTCTCCTGCCAATCAGTCGCAGTTGTCCTTCAAATATGTGAGGGTAGTAAGTATTAGAGCTGTTGAAAATGAGAATCAGAGAGTAAGTTGCTTAATGAGTTACTGAGGGTCCTTCCACCCAAAACTACAGCTTTGTTCAAACACATCCCCATCTCTCTTTTGCCCCATTTCCCTCCTCCTTCCTATGCTCATCCCCCCTACCCTACACATTTTTCAAGCCCCAACCAACTAGGTCACTCATTTGTATGCTTAACAACATTATCTGGCTTAATCAAGTGGAGTTTCAGCATGCAAACTGCACAAGATCTCAGCTATTTCCTTCAGACAGGAAGGGAGTGGGCACAGTGGGGGCAGACCAAGAATTGAATTCTCAATGCAAGGGAAAGACTGAAGAAAACTCTCTAGTTGTTCTGAAGAAAAACACGAGACTGAGTTAACAATCTAGAAGACAGAATGAAATCAAATCACTCTCTTCAGTATGGGCTGTCAGCACCAATCTGTGCAGTGAGGACTTATCTTGACTGACTCATCAGCTTTCAAGTTCGTCCATCTGTCTTTAACCAATCAGAACTTTAATTTACAGGTGTCCAGTAATTTCATCCTTGAGGTTTTGTTTGGGTTGGGTTTTTGGTGTGGTTTTTTGGGGGGGGTTTTGTTTGTTTTTGTTTTTTTAAATATGCACTGCTATTATCCGTGTAGAAAAGAAATACTAACTGTCCTTTCAACACCTTCCAGCGAACTGCTAAATTCCTAGCATCTCAGCTAATAGGGTCTGCTTGTTTTTCATAGCATTTGTGCTTCTGCCTCACTTTTTAAGCACGCTAATAAGTACAGTCTGTCTCAAACAAGAGTTTCCAGCAGCATTCTAATGCTATTTAGTTACTTTTCCCTAATGTCCTACCCAACATTAAAACAGTGCTGTTTTAAAATTACTGTAATTTGATCTCCATTTCGTTTAATAAAAAACCTTCAGAGAAAGATTTTAACCCCCTCCCTTATCCAACTGCTAGCAAACTCCTTACGCCTTTATTTCTCCAAAGGCTGAGCTGGACAAATGAGCAGTAAGCAAGCCCAAAGCAGATTTGGAAGGGAAATCTGCATTGTGAAAAGCATCGCCCCAGAGATCTGAATGGTCTCTTTTGCTTTAGTTTAAAATGGGAATCCTGCTTTCTGGTTTCAGAAACTGTTTTCTATCCGCTGCTTTTCTCATCTGGCAATCCTGTTACCCTGATACAAAAAGCCAACATTCCCTATAAACAGTCAGACAAGGATTTGTCATGTAGCATTCCTAACAGTGTACTGCTAATGCTGTACATACTGTAACATGGACTACAGTACAGGTATGTACATGGCAAAAACTAAGCTTTGGATGGGTAACCAATTGTGATAATGGCTTTAAGCAAGCAAGTTGTCAGGGTTACTCAGGCACATTAAAGGATGCAGCACTGTTGCATTAATTGGAAGCAGAAAACAATGGTAAAGCTTATGACTGCTGTACCTGGGATGACAGTAGGCTGAGCAGAAGTTCGGAAAGCATAGTGAGCTGGTTTGGACTTCCCTTGCTGGTTTTCAGCTATCACATAAACCTCATACTCTGCATTCCAGTCCAGAGACTTGAGCATGACGTGGTCACTGCCAGATGGAAGTCTGATCTCTGGTTTCCATTCTGAGGAATGTTTCTGCAGAGCAGCGAGATGACAGGCAGGGATGCAAAACACACAGCACAAAATTAGTAGCCAGCTTTGAGAACACTGTAATGGCTAACTAGCAAATGGAAAAGTGGGGAAGTTTCTACATGAGCACATGCTCCTCAGCTAATTCAGGGGTGCAAAACATCATGTGCTGTTGGCTTTAAGTGGAGAGGACAAGAGATACTGAAACAGTCTCTTTCCTGCTCAGAATCCTGTTTTCTGCAGTGTTACCGCACTTAAAGAAAATTCCTCAGTTCTTCCTCTCATCTTTGCCACATCACTAGACTACTTCCATTTCAGAAGGGAAAAGCTGCAACTTCTGTATGTCTCTGCCCTGCAAAGCATTTTAAGAGTGTTCTTTCATGTCTTAGTATGTTAAATTTAAATAATCTGAGAGACAGATTTACCTCTTAACATGGGTCTGGCCTAGCTTACCACTACCATTCTATTCTGCACCGTTTAAGAGAGATTTTAAAAGGTGCATGCAACTAGTAACTCCAGTTTCAGGGAATCCAGATGTACATTTCACCCAGACAAATTTGAAAAACCCACTGCCAAGGTACCTTGAGACAGTCTTAGGCAGTTTTCTGGGACTGGAGTGTGCTAACAGACTTTTCCGTCTCTGCTGGAATTTATGATTCTGTGATACTAGATTGTCCTTTTGACATTCCAAAGACTCTCCCCATTCTAAGAAGCTCTAAGTAACCTAAAATGCACAAAATGATGGTGGTAACGAATACCCTTGGGATTTCTAGACTGCAGTGCAAAGTTTGCTCTGTGACTTTACTCTAAGGATTGTTCATTTGCAGCATATAAAGAAAAGATTACTAATAGCCAATATGGAATTAGTTCAGCACCACATCTGCCAGACTTGGTCACTGAGAAAGTGTCCTGCTTTCTTAATAGCTGGAAAGCTTCCATATTTCACCTCAAACACAATGGTACAGCTGAGCTGCCCCCAGATATATTAAGACTGAGAAAGTATGCAGACAATACAAAAAAGCTTCAATAACTTCTGGCAATTATTTCTGCTGCCCTGAAGAGCTTCATATTCTCATTGACCCTCTCTCAAGGTCCTATTCCTCAAGGATGGGCTAAGCAATCTCTCTGACTGGGCGGGGTTTTTTTGTTGTTGTTGGGTTTTTGTTTTTTTTTTTGTTTGTTTGTTTGTTTTGGTTTGGTTTTTTCCCCCCTTTCATTTTCCCATCGTAGGAAAAAAACATCAAATACCACCCAACACAAAACAAGGGCCACATTCAGCTTACAACAATACTAGCTGCTCATCACATAGATGTTCTTTCCCAAGACTAGGAATGTTTTGCTCAGAGAATCATGTGTTTTGCAATCCTGAGTAATTTACAATGAGAGCTGATTAAGTTAGGCCTAAAGGGGAACTGCTTCCAATAGCATCTCTCACTTTATCTCTGTCTACACTGACTACATTGAATATCTTATTCAATAATCTGCAAAATAATTTGGTACTGAAGCCCTCTTTACTCAATCAAATATGGCAGTTTCAATGACCAATGGAAAGTTATGATTAGATACAAGTCTGAAGGTGGGCAATGCTCTACACTATGAACCTCTGGTCCCCAGCTATTTAAGTTGTTGCTGGCAATCCCACCTCAGAAGTATATGAAATGAAATAATACTAAGTGCACGTAATTACCATATGCTCACAGTTCTAAAGACGACAGCATGCGGAAATAATCTTTCATAGTCAAAGTGAAAGGAAAGAAAATGAGACAAAGATTTTGTATGTTGCTTCTGTGCATGTCATGTCTCATACCCTATACGTTTCCACCACACCTGCTTAGCATGTATTCCCGTACTGGCCTACCTACAAGATCCTAGCTTCAGGGTTGTCTGCCTACGTAGTGAAGCCTGAGTACTGAACAGGCTAAATACAAATCAGGATTGAGTGTCAGTCATACTTACAGCTTTGTATTTGATCAGATAATGTCTAATTGGGGAGCCACCATCATCCTGTTTGATAACATTCACTTTAATGGAGTTTCCATCTTCTCCCATCTGACCTTCCAGTTTGGGTGCGCTGGGTTCTCCTGAAACAACGACGGATTTATGTTTAATTGTAAAAAAATTCATTAGTGAAAAAGTACTCTTCAAAATCAGAAAAATACTTCATATTACTCAGCTGCTAGAGTATCAGCCTCACTCTGACCGAGACACAGAGGACAGCACAACACTAGGGTACAAATATTTGCAAGACCCAAGTATTTCTTGCATTTGGTAGTTTGTTTTCACCAATACAAGTTACCATTTTTGTGTGTGCTGGAATGGAGTCAGAGGCTAAGTGAAAAAGACCCCACCCTTCCCCAAGAATATCCTAGAGCAATGACCACTTCCTCGCTATTTTTGATGTGAAACACCTGGAAAACGTCAAGATAGGGTATCTTGACAGGCAGGCTGCTCTTGTGAAACGTAGATGTAAAGTGCATCACTGAAAAGGGACATTATTCTTATCATACAGACCTGTGTTTGCACTTTGCATGTTGTTTAGGTTTTATAGTTGCTGGACCAGAGACTCACCGGTGTGCTCACTTAAATGAGTGTGGAAAAAACGGTACTGAATCACAACAGCACACCTTTTCACTCAGCTTGCACTGATGTAACTAATTGCAATGAATACAGGCTGGAGAGAACTAGAACCCTTCACTCTTCTGTAATAATCATTTTTAGAAGAAAAAGCTATCTTTTCCCAATTTGCACCCCTGACATGAGCAGAAAACTGAAATGTCATTTGCCTCTGCAGGGCACACTGATTTACAACCACACTCTTTCACAGCCATGTCTCTATAACGGCTTTTTCTAGCCAATTCCTCCATAACCTGCACACACAATCTGCAGAGGATGGCTCCCCAATCCCAATTCAAGTACTTCCTTCCTGCACCTTTACTATAACACCTCTCCTAACAAAAGTCAAATTCACAGCTTGCCCAATTACATGTTTACACCACTCCCCCCGCTGCCACCCCACCTTCAGAAATACTGCAGCAAATTGCTCAAGAGACATGCTTTCTCCTTCGGCTTTCATATTACCCCAGGGATCAATTGTTTCCGAAGTGCTCTGACAGCCTGTGAATTTACTATGCAAGAGGCATTATTACCTATTTATTTGTTTTTGTGGAAAAATAAACCCATCAACTGAACAACCCCCTGTCCCCAACAACGTAGGTATCAAATTAGCAAAAGAACTTAAATGACAAAAGGACACTGGTCTCTCTTTTCAAAAGTGATACAGACCACAAGAAAGCTCAGATCCTGCTAACTTTCTGTCAGTGCCTAGATGCTTGCTTTGCTCCACTTTACGTAAAGGCAAGAAAGGCTTAGGTTCCTCTATGCCAATGCTCATCTGAGATTGGAGTTGGAGCTATTATTTCTACAGCCCTGAAATGTCCCAAGAGTTTAAATGCTAATCAAAGTCAGTAAGACTTGACAAAATTTATCATAAATCTTGCTGAATCTTACTAGGTTGTTTTACAGTACTTACTGAGTTCTTTAGTATCAGCTCTGTGATGTAGTCTAAGTGCTTAAGCCATGAATTCTGGGCTTAAAAGCTTCTTAAGAACTTTTGACCATTTTAGCTGCTATTCTCTGGAAGCTATTCTGCCCAATTTCTTTATGGGTAATTTGAGCAAAATCAACACTGCAATTATTTGTAAGTTAAAACTTACAAATCAGCTGCAGTTGGCAATTCCAGCAAACTCCTGAGATTAATTACACTCTGCTGGTTGGTCTCATTACAGGGTCATAATTCTTACAGGTATTTTATATATTCAAGTGGTTTAATGTTAAAAAGCAAAAAATTCCTACACCTCTGTTTAACCACAGTTATGCATATTTTATGCATTTTGGAAGTATTTCTGTTTATTCATCTGAGTGGTGAATAGCTCATTTAGAGCTGACTAGAAGAAATTTATATACAGACAATACAACAGACAATGCACATCCTGTGTTTTGCTGTGCACCTTGAATCTAAATACACTTCCCAAATGTTTGCAGCCCCAAATGTTTGCACAGGTTTGCTAATGCTGAGCACGCACTTTACTGTTCTAGCTTGACGTAACCTATGGTTCTGCTAAAGCACCTCTGTCTTTACTTGCAGTGCCACTTGTGGTTTGGACAATGGGCTTTCTTGAACACAGATACACCAAAGTGTGGTGAAATACGATTAAAAGATGATCCAATTCTGAACGTATCCCAAAGAGAACAATACCAAAACTCTGAAACGGTGACATTTGTGACTTAAGAGCCTGAATGTAACCAAATGAGAACAAAACCAGGACACTGAAGTAACATTTACAACTTTTTAAAAGCTTAGCCTGTTGCCTAGAGTAAAACTTTTAAAAAGACTTAGTTCTGTTGCATTATACGGAAAGTGAAAGGAAATAATAAGCCAGTAGTTGTATTAAGATCAACTTTGAAAGATAACATCAGTCATGTGAATTTACAGGAGCTTCTTTCACCCCAAAAAACATACTCAGTTCTAAATCTATTCTGTCTGGATTTGTATTCAGCTACTAATGGAGAGCACATGCATTTCTGACTGGCCAGAGAAAGGTTAATCTTCCAGTATCTTTCAAAGTTGATCTTCAGAAGTAATTTGAAGCCCTTCCCTCACCCCCTTCCAAAGAAAGAATTCAAACACTTTTTTTTTGTGAAACATCAATGAGAAAACTGCAAGACCTAGACTGAAACAGTAATTTAAGATTAATTAAATTTTCTTGCAGGCTAACACATGCTCTAACATACCAACTGTTCCAAGAAGGTAATTACAATCCATGGATACACAGAGCTCTTTGATGTGAGATACATACATTTATGTTTCACAACATAATAACTCTTCTTAAAGGTGTAGAGAGGGAATGCTCCTTTTTTCCACGTTATATTTTTCTTTCCCAAATCCTCTGCATCTGCCTATGTGCCCATTACAAGACTCCCACGATATGAGCTGGACACTCAGGAGCTGTATTCCACCCTGTGACAGGTTTCTCAGTGACTGTACATTGACAACACAAAGGTAATGCTCTCAAGGTGACCATGGAGCTGCCCTTGTGTGGACCTCTAGTGTGGTTTGAAGCAGATGGCACACAGGAATAGGTTTTCCTGTTTATGTTACAAGAGGTGCTATGCACTCCTCTGGTGTTCTCTTGGTTCACATAGTACAGGACCATTCATGTCTTGAGAAAGGACAAGAGAATTTCGTGTTTAACTGATGACCATATTTGCCATCTACTGTATAGACAAAAGGGTGGATTTTTATCTTTACTGCCAACTAACTGAGGCTGCATATTTGAAAAGTCCTTCCCAGCCCATGTTTCTCCTGGAATTACGAATGCTGAAAGCATTCATAATGCATACAATGCATTGCAGACTGAAAATTAAATGGGAACAAACAAGTTCTAGATGAGCAGAAGTACCTCACCTAGGCATACTGAAACTATTAGATTAACCAAGCAATTATATTTTTTTCCTTCCTCAATCCTAAAAGAAAAGTATCACCACAAAGGTTAGTGGTTTTGACTATTAAGTTGAGTTGAAGAAGCTATTACTGCAATAATTGTGTCACAACTATTAACCAATAATTAAATTAAACCAGAAGCAAATGTCTTGTTCTATCACTTTTTCACACAAGAAACTAGCCCACCCAACTGGGGGTGGGGCATTCAAGGCTACTTATTTTGCTGGACACTGAGCCACTTGACACTGCTGAAACATTTATGAGCAGCAATGCTCAACTGTTGCCATATTTGTGGTAGACTTGATGAATGGCTTCACTGATAACTGGACAGTAAAGGATCAACATCTCCTTGGAACTCTTTCCAATCCTCACCTCAGAGAGATGATTAGTAATAAGTAAAGAGATCTTGAAGTGATAAGGGAACACTGTACTCATAGAATTTGACCTCTTATCTAACACAGGCTAGAATTTTTTTCCAGTGATTGAGCACCAAGACTAAGATGGAAGGAACATCCTTTGGAAAGATGCTCATTCTTGACAGATTTTAAGTGTCAGAGATGCTGCTGTACCTTACACACAGCCATTCCAATGATTAATCGCCCTCTCTGCTGAAACTTTTCTTCACTTTGAATGGTCTAGTTTCTAGCTCCCAATTCCTTCCTTCCGCAATAGTTTAAACGCACTTCTGCTCTGAGAAACATTCTTTTCAAATAGGAGAATGTAGACCACTCCTAATGGCTGAAACCCAACAAGTATAGCAGTACAAGCCCTGGTGAAGAATACTTTAGTTTTCTCTCCATAAATACATGGCATATAATTTATCTTAAGCAGGCAGATGTAATCCAGATACAGTGCTGTAAAATAAAAAATGGGTTAGTGTGTAGTTTCAAACAAAGGAGGAAGAAGTTTAGTGGGAAAAGTTTAGTCCAGCAGAATCAGCGTCCCTATAATGAGTCACAGTGTCAGTAGCTGAAGAGAAAAGGTTATTGTCAGAAGGTTAGAGAAGAAACTCATGCTCACAGAACATGCATCCTCCCTACAGGATGGGGGCTGAAAAGCAAAAGCGCATTACAAATGTGTGCTACATGCCTGGGGATCTCCCATTTACACTGAGCAGACCGGACATATTGCAGAAATCTGCCTATTCCACTAAAATGGGGGATCCTTAAAGAATCCCCCTTGTGATGCTGCTACTTAGCTTATTGAGAGAAGACAACTCCAAGCATGCCAGACTTCCTCTATATAATCATTTTACAAACACTTATCTGCTTAGAATTCACTCTGCTGCAGAAGGAGGGATGCAGGATCTTATGCTTTCACCCTATGGTGAGACAATGCCGAGTGATTATGTCTGAGCCAGATGGCACCTTACTCAGCCCAGCAACAAGAGTATCAAATAATGCAAGTTGAGCCCCCTGGAGGGCACAAGACAAGTAACTTAAATTTTCACCCCTATGCTTTACTCTCCCTTGAGAAATGGGATGGATTTTGCTCAAAGATGTAAAGTTTACAGATTTCAGCCACCCTACATACTTTGTTAAACTTGACCACTTCCACTGATTTAAACTTCACCCATAGGACACTCTTCAGCAAAGGAAAAAGTAAACCGAATAGGTGCTTTACCTGTGAGAAAAGCTAATAGACGTGCAAGGCACGCTGCCTGCTTCTTGCAATTTAAACTGTTTTTGAGCAAACCTTCTCTGGAGGTGAATTCAAGAGAGCTCATGAAGTCCTGTATTTTGAAAGGCAACCCATCCGCTCTACGAAGGCTCTTCCAAAGGCGCCATTGCCCAGAAATGATGATCTGTGAATTGGATAGCCTTCAATCTCTTTAGTGCCTTTTAGGAAACCAGGTCTGTTTCTGCTCTCACATCTGTGGCTCTGGGGATTTACTTTTTCTCTCCATTAACTCTTCTTTCTTTATCTTTACAACCACAAAGAGCTGCATGAAAAAAACCAACCACACTCAAGCTCTTCATTGCTCGTCTGTCCAGATCCCTCCCCACATTCCTTATGGCTGGCTTCTCAAGAAACAATAATGACATAAGAAAAGACTCCCACTGCACTGGTTTGCCTAATATCAGGTTTTAGGCCAGAAACATCTTGCTGGCCCGTATGAGACACAAGACACTGGGACTAGCTGGCTCCAGCCTTGCAGCTCCTATCTTTATAGGAAGCAGCACAATCGTTTTGCTGCTTTTCATGAGGGTTACCCAATTGCTGCACTGTACTGGATTACAGTGCAGGTCCCAGGAGTCATCTAAGTGTTACTGCATGGTCTTTCTTTTCCAGCAAGCAAGTTTGTAACTTTCAGAAAGGAAGAAGCCAATGCTTTGCTCTGATAAGAATACAAGACAGTACACGAAGTGAAATGTTATTTATGATGGCACTGCCCTGTCAGGGTACACATCACCGGTAATCCAGTGTTAAACTCAGAGATCCATTCTTTGGGCTTCAGATGTAACTCGTAATGAATCTGACCAACTGTACTTGAAATACGGAACTGTTCTGCAGGCTCCTGAAGCCTGAATCACTACCTGTTAGCTCCCACACAGGATGTGATGGTAGCTGAGGACAGTGCTCTGAGCCATTACATTTTCAAATCATTTTTTATCCACTCCTGCTAAACCATGAGCACCAATAATCTTCTGCTGTGGGGAAGCAGTGTTTCCCAGTATTCTTTCACTGTTGTTTAATTTATATTCAGAGTGCTTCCTTGACCTAATACTAGTCTGATGTAGTTGGATTTCAGAAGCAGCTAACTGTTTTTAATTATCTGATTTTCAGAGAGCACCACAAGCACCAGGACTGGATGCAGCTGTAGTGAAAACTTGAGGTGGGGAGAGAAGAGGATATGAAAAAGCAGCACAAACTTTTCCTTAGTCACAGGGCACTGAATGTGTGCTGGACCCCAGAAGTGATAGCAGTGCAAACGACAGAGACCTTTTATCACATCTCTTCTCTGCTCCCATCAAATGTGTTCCTTCTCCCCGCCTTTGAAAAGCAGCTCAAATTGGTTACTAGACAACTGTAGCTCTTTAGACTATGAGCTCAAATCCTTGCCCAGCTGGCACCAAAGAAAGATCCTGCATCCTTGCTGTGCTTAGAGAATACAACTGCAATCTATGGTAATTTCTGCAACACATGAACAAGGAAGCAGCTGATTTCTGCAATCTTTGACCATCATGTAAAGGACTAGATTGTGACCTACAGTGTCAAAATTTGAAACAAACGTCAGCCGTACCTATGGAAAGTCTCCATGAGTGGTAAATATACATGGGTGAGAAAGAATAGGTAGGGAGTCTTCAGAATGCACACAGGAGAAGCAAACATCAACAGTCAAAAATAAGGAACAAAAACAGAAGAACATGCAAAAACGAGACAACCAAGTCTTCAATCCTCCTGGATTTCGACCAGAGAGGGAAGAGACTAGGGGAAGAGGGGCTGCTTCCATGCATGCAGTCATGTGGGAAGGTTACTGCTGTTAGTTTGGTTTTCCTGGCAAACCCCAGCCTAAATCCTTTCCTGATAGAGGTCCAAGACAATAAGGTGATTTCGGAATTCATAGATTGAAAAAAGCCAATTGCTTCCTGGTTTTCAAAATTATTTGTTTAGTTGGGGAAGCAGAAAAGCAGGAGTTTCCCGCCCTCCCCCCCTTTAGATTATGCACAGAGTATTAAGTGAAGTTGTAAAAATCACAGTGTTGCAGAAATTGTTTTCACTACCACACACTTTACTTGGAGACCGATTTCATCTCCATAAGCTGCAAGGGTCAATGATTTGCTTCTTGATTTCACAGAGATCACCAGATACTGTAACTGTTGCTGGTAAATGAGTTCAGATTAAATCCCTTGCCAGGCTCTGAGGTACTGTGTAGGAGGAATGAGGTGCTATGGCAAGAACGGTGCAATAGTACTTCTGATGCAAATTGTGTGAAGTCTAGCTCCCATCAGGTACTCTGTGTGTGCCTATATATACTACTTTGTAAAAACATAGTTCCTACTCTAGCTATGTTTGAGTTTTACTCATGATAGAAAAATTTCTTTCTTAAATCATAATGTGACATGCTTACCAATAACTAAATTTCAGAGATAAGGAATTTCGGATCCTTTTGACAGGCTACTAAATATATATAGTGTGAATGTGTGTGTGTATATATATCTATATAAATGTATACTGTATAGGGTCAAAACGTTGCTAAAGCAACAGGAGATACGGTGTTCACGTTATCTGAGCATCTTACCCACAATCTCCCATCAACTAGCAGTCTGTAGTTGGCACGCTGGTACCCTGAGAGGCAAAAGGATTTTTGCCATTGGTGTTAATGCCAGAGAGAGTTTTAGAACCTTACTAGGACGCTGACTGTTGGATTCTGATAGTGAAAGAAGCAAATGACTGAGCCACATGATTTTCATCTTGGGTTTTTTTTTTTCCCTCCAAGTGTTTTCAAGCTCAGTGTGGAAGACTGAGATTGAGTTCTTCACATGCAGACAATGGTGAGCGACTTCTCCAAAAGGCTTGTAGAAGGATTTTGGGGTGATGGAATTTGGAGATCCCTGGTCACTGACCAGAGGGGAATCCTCACCCCAAATCTAGGCAACCAATCAGAACAAAGTATTTTACCTTCTGTTCACCAGCGTGGACGACATCATCAGCACCATGCAAGCCACATGACAAAGTCACATGATACGCACGCACATGATTGGTTGAAAGGAAAGTGGAGGAGGTCACATGGAAAATACAAAAAAATTAAAAAACTGATGTAAACAATGGGCAAGGGAAAAATCAACAACAGACTAAATAAAATAGAAACAAAATTAAATTAGCTAGTATATATCAGAAACACTGGGGAGACAGTAAAATCGCCTGGAAATATAGGAATATTAAACCACAGAAAGCACTGAGTTAGGCTTATTAATACCAAGTCAAAGAAACAAAAATTATTGCAGAGTGTGCTCCAGAACTTGGACAGCTGAAGGAATCCACAAGACTGTTGGAAAGAAAAAGGGAATACATCATTATTCAGAAACAGTCCAGCAGCAGAGGTGAAATGGTCAAAATCATAGCCCACACAGTTCAGTGAAGACAAACCTTGGCATTTCATATTGATGTATTCTCCCCTGTGCAGAAACAAATGTCTTCCTAAATATCAACAACAATAATAACTGAAAAAGAGAAAAACCTACTATGTGTATACATTTCCAAGGACAGGGCTTTCGATTAAAGAGCTGCAACCAGAATTTGGTCAGACTGACAGTTATCACTCAGAGCGCGAGCTCCATCCAACACATTCAGCCTGAAGATTCAAGGAATGGCATGAGTCACGTACAATGAATTACACTGATGATTTCATGTGTGCAAGGGGTTTTTCTGTCAATGAGGAGAGGAATGAAGTGCTCTGCACTGGAAATTAATTACAAAGATGGGATGAGGAAGACAGCTACTGCTGAAAGAGATGAAAAAGTGCACAGACTGTATGACGGGGGAACGAAAAAACCCAAACCAAAACAAAAAAACCCCACAACAGTTGTCGCTCTGGAGGACACCACTAACTCCATGCTCTGTTTCCCTTCCTAAATTACTATCTACTTTATAACTTGCATTTTTCATGATCATTCCTCTGTCTCATCTTAATGAGGCTACTTCACAGTGCTCTGGTACTTCCCTGTTAATTTGGTTGTCATGGTTTAACCTGCCAAGCAGCCAAATACCATGCAGCCGCTCACTCACTCCCCGCCCCCCAGTGGGACGGGGAGCGAATTGGAAGAGTAAGAGTGAGAAAAACTCGTGGGTTGAGATAAAGACAGTTTAATAAAACAGAAAAGGGAGAATAATAATAATAATGATAGAATATACAAAATGAGTGATGCACAATGCAATTGCTCACCACCCGCGCTGACCGATAACCAGGTAGCGATCGGAACTTCCTGGACCACGCCTACCATTCATATACTGAGCACGACGTCACATGGTATGGAATACCCCATTAGCCAGCTGAGCTGGCTGTCCTGATTATGTTCCCTCCCATCTTGTGTACCTAGCTCAGTCAGTAGGCATGAGAGCTGTCCTTGGACTAGCAGGGTACTTAGCAACAACTGAAAACATCAGTGTGTTATCAACATTCTCCTCATACTAAATCCAAAACACAGCACTAGGAAGAAATTTAACCCTATCCCAGCCAAAACCAGGACATTGGTATAAAGAGAATTAAACTCTTAATCTTTTGGGTGCTTGTATCTGACAAGATTAAAGGCATACCATTACTGGGGAAAGAACTGGTGGTACAAAATGTAGAATCGATTTGTTACATCTAAGCTTTCAAACCATTGTCTCTAGTTATAAACATAGACTCATGGAACTCTAGGCAAGTGCATCATGAAGAGGGGAAGTTTAAGAGTTACTGTGAGATTGCCTGCATTCTGCTCATAAGGAAACATATTTCCAAATCCCCAGTAAGCTTAATATAACATAAGATTTAAAAGCAGGCAAGAGAGGTTGCCTTTGAGATCACCTCCTCCTGAGAGAAAGCTTTAGTTAAAGATCAAGGGCAAAATTAGCAGTATAAATGTAACCAAAAGCTATTTTGGATGAGGCTTCTAAGACACAGAAGACATTTGGAAATACTGTCTTTAGCTTAAAACCTTGAAATTCATCCTATTGTCATGGGTAGAAGTCAGGTAGTCTTGGAGCTTGCAAGGGAACAAGGCCCTGGCACCGATAGGCTTCTATTCACAGGCAGTACTTAAGTGAATCTGAAAACACAAGGGCTTTCACAGTCAGCTCTGTCTCTCTCAGGACTACTGGACCAAGGAACCTAATAAAAATGTCTTTTATAGCTACTGTTATTATCAGGGCCTGTTAAGAGATACGGACCATTGACCAGCTTACTTGCAGATCATATTTTTAAAAAGCATGAAAAGGAGAGATGCAGTTTTGTCTCTTCTGTGAAAATGCTTCTTCCTAACTCCATAGCTAACTAGATCTTAGATTAGAGTTGTCTCTGAACATTAAATTGCTTTGGAGACAGGGACCTCAGCATTGTTTGCCTTGAGGCACTGCAATAGTAGCTCTTGGATTCTGGTTGGACACAGGCAGTGGCAGAGAATATACACATCTGTACTTACTTCCTGGTAAACCTGGAATGAGGGAAAGGAAAGAGAAAAGGAGTGTGAAAGACAAATGAATTAATGAACAGCTGCTATCAAACTTTCACTTTTTATGTAAATAGGCTTCACACACATACACACGTCTATCTTATTATAACAAATACTTGGTGGCCAGGCCCATTTCTTGAGGAAGGAAATTCCAAAGCAAAAAGAATCACAAGCTCCTTGGGATGCCCATGTGACCTTTTTCCCAAGACTGCAACCTATTTTCAATTGACTGGATGCACTGTGCAAGATAACACAGATTTTATAGGAAAAAAAAACCAAAACACTTGGCTTTCCACCTGCATGTCTCTTGCTCAGTGTCCTCCAGCTCCCTCATCCTGCAACTTCTGAATTTGTTGGCCAGTATCTAGTAAATACGACAAAAGTTCCTATAGATTCTGGAAAATCAGGAGACCAGATAGAAGAAAGACCCAAATTAGTACCTCAACTGAAAAAAAAAAACCCAACCACTTTTTCAAGTGACCTCAAACATTGCTAGGCAAAACAGATTCCACAGTGGAAAAAGCTGCAAGAAAAACTTTATTACTGCCACTGATACAGAACTATTTATCCAAGCAACCTAAGAGGATTAAGTCAAAGTAGGTACATGTTCCTAAACCTCTTAAATGACTATAGACATCTCCCATACGTTACTGATCACATAAAGTAAAAAAACTCACTGAAGTCAGTGAAGGAACTCTCTTCAGATTCATTAAGTTTCAATTAGATCCAGTGTTCATTTTCCTGACTTGATGATTGCTACACACACAGCAGGTCTCAATTTCTAATTGCTCTTGGTTTCATTCATTTAACCACTGAGGTTAGGTTAGGGTAAGGCACAAGATCATTCAGCATCCTCATCAATAATTAAATAATACAAAATTATAAGAGTATCTCCCTTGTGCCAATGCCCTTTTATGCTGTTGAATATAGCATATTCATATGCTGCAGAACAACTTGGCATACAAAACAACTGTGTCTATTATTTACATAAATTGAATATGTACACAAATGACAATGAGGCAGTGAGAGGTCAGATGTGCTTCTGTTCAGTGTAGGAGCCTGAACTTCAATGTAGGTGAAAATGGAAACTTTTACCCTTAAAAAACCCAACATCGCCCCCTGCAACAAACACACAACCTCCCCCCTGTGCCGCACCAACCAAACAAAAAAAAGCGTGGAAAATGTTTATCATGAACTAGACTCTCAGTATCTTTTCTGGGTAAAAAGACCCATTCTTTTTAAGGAACAAAGAATGTTCTGCAAAACGATAACACAACATTTTCCCTCACAAGTGAAACTATCTCCTAGCCCCACATAAGAACAGCCATAATGGAGTCTCTGCCTTCTAAGAAATAAAAGATTATTAGTAGACCTGCTGGTTGCCACCTTTCCCCTGCCCTTCAGCGTCTCCAACCCACCCCCTCCAAGTCTGATTCGAATTAAAAGTTCTCTTCAGTAATACAGAACCACTACCACTTCAGATGCGTCAGGAATTATGGTATGGCATGTTGTATACTTGAAAAATACTGCAAGAAGGAAAGCATTTGTTGTGCTCACTGGCAGATAAAAGGACATTTCATGCTTTGTGTAAGTGCCAGTCATAAATGCATTAATTTTTTTTTTTTTTTTAAATTCCTTTGACAATTCTAGACTAGCCGTACTATCCTCTCTCTCGATCCCACACCCCAGAATAATCACATACTTCATGCTTTTAGTATTTTCCATTTAAAAGTGACGAACCATTTCTAACCCACTATAGGTAAACACACAGGTCTTTATGTTAAAGACCATATTCACAGAAACACGTACATTTTATTAAAGGAAAACATTTGGCTTTGTAGAAATGATTAGTTGTTCAAAACACACATGTGCACCATGTAAACTTATGTCTTCCTTAAGTGTTTTTCTTTGTCTTCCAGGACTGTGTAGCAAATATTTGCTTGGCGTTCATATTGGCATGTGACTGGCTATAGATCTCCTACAAGTAGGGATTAAAATCACATATTTGATACATCCACTCAGTATCAGAAAGGTGTGTCACTGAACTCTTAACAGCTAGTCCAAAACAGAAATTTCAAAATGTTTCTTTTACATACAAATCAACTAATGCAAGTTTTAGCTATTTTTCCTTAGACTGCTCAGATCCAGCATGGAAGCATCTGCTTACCTGACTTAAGTCTCACTAGGAATGGCTATTTAACCAACAAAGTACTGAGCAAGAACTGAGGGAATCTGAATCCAATTACCATTTCAGATACGGACTTCTTGTGAAATCTTAGACCTCTTTTAATGCAGGCAGGGCATCAGTGGTAAGATGGGGCAATGCTCCCTCTCCCCACAGTCCTTTCTCCTGTAAGATATTCTACCTCCTCATTTGTATCTCCTTTCAACATCCAACATCCATAGTTGTAATATCAACTGCATTTCCCTAAATTCACAGAAAATAGAGCAAGGCAGGGTAGCAAGAAGATTATTTAGTCCACGTCCCTTTTGCGAAGGCAGCTTTAACACTAAAATCACTAATGGAAAATGTGAAAGGAAAACATACCTTTTGGAAATGATCACTTAAATTTCTACCCCCGCCCCCCGCCCCTCCATGTTCTTTCTACATCTTTTATTTCCATTTTTTACCACATGCTTGATAGGACGACAGGAAGAGGAGGAAGAGTGGTACCATGCTGGGTTCTTAACAGCTACATGCTCACACAACACATCAATGCCAGATTGTTGGTTAACAGACATCAAAATAACGCGGTATAGCACTTTAATTCCCATGATAGAAGGGCTACAACATAACAAATAGCACTCTGGACCAAAGGGGAGCAGTTCCCATCTACTCACTTGGTGGCTCTGAGCTTTCGGATTCAGCAAGAGGCTGAGTTGCTATGGAAACATGAAGGATAGAGAGGACATATAAAGGTGAAGGATACCATGTAAATAAGTTATAAGAGGCAGGGGCGGGAGCGACAGAAAGGAAAGAGAGGAGGTTTAATGAGGAGAGAGTGAGAATGATACTGAATCCTTAAGGCAGGTCTGTATTAACTGAAGAGGCTGCAAAAATCGTGTGCTGCTGCTGCTGTTTTCCAACCGCTCTCCACAGGGAGAGTTGTGCTGCCAGATACAGGCCCCTCCAGGTGACAGGGAAGCCAGCCTGCAGTGCATGGTTCCTGCGGCAAGCTACGGCTCCAAGGGTCCCTACTGATGCTTTTTCATCCTGAAGAGTTTTGAAGCTGTGAATCCAATTTCAGAGACAGCTACAGCATTTTTGCCTACTTTTGGCCCAAACAGCAAGCCCGTTAAGTACTGGAATTTCTGGGAGGCCCTCTAGAGCAGCACCCCATTGCTAGCTTTTGCCCAACTACAGAAGACAAAGGAGCAAGGACTAATGAGAACTTAGCCTCCTGATACACTGTTCTTTCTCACCTCCATGCACTAGGGCCAGGGTACAGGCAGAGAGGAGGAAAAAAAGATCTAACAGCCCAACAAGGTGTAAGCACCCTTGAGAAATAAGGCATTTTTGAGAGAAGCAGACAGACTGAAAGCCCCTCAGGAATGCTGCTAAGCACTCCACTCCCAAAAGCAAAGGCAGACTGTACAAGCACTGAATACAAGGATTACCAGGACAGAAAGACAAAGAAGAATGTGTCTACTTCCAAAAGTCATGGAAAGAATGCAGCATGAGACACACGAGCTGTGAGGGATTTGTCTACTATTCTATGTAACATCTTTAAAAATAAAGGAATTGTTACTGTCACGTCTTCACGTCTTCATGACCAGGCAGAGAACTACAGCTACCGAGAGGGGTAAATCAGACATCCTGAGCGGCTGGAGAGCAGCTCTGCAGAAAGAGATCTGGGGGTTTGGGTTGATGGCAAGCTGAATATGAGTCAACAGTGTGCCCTGGCAGCCAAAAGGGCCAACTGTGTCCTGGGGTGCATCAAGCATAGCTAGCCAGTCGAGGGGGTGATTGCCCACTCTGCACTGCACTGGTGCAGCCCCACCTCAAGTACTGTGTGCAGTTTTGAGTGCCTCAATGTAAGAAGGACTTCAAACTATTAGAGTGTGTCCAGAGGAGGGCGACCAAGATGGTGAAAGGTCTTGAGGAGTGGCTGAGGTCACTTGGCTTCTTCACCTTGGAGAAGAGAAGGCTGAGGGGTGACCTTATCACAGTCTACAACTTCCTCAAGGCGGGCAGTGGAGGGTGAGGTGCTGATCTCCTCTCTCTGGTGACCAGCAATAGGAGACAAGGAAATGGAATGAAGCTGCATTAGGGGAAGTTCAGATGGGACATTAGGAAAAGGTTCTTTACTGAGAGGGTGCTCGGTCACTAGAACAGGCTCCCCAGGGAAGTGGTCACGGCACCAAGCCTGTCAGAGTTCAAGGAGCGTCTGGATGATGCTCTTAGTCATATGATTTAGTTTCAGGTAGTCCTGCAAGGAGCACAGAGTTGGACTTGATGATCCTTATGGGTTCCTTCCAACGTGAGATGTTCTATGATTCTATGAATTCCTTTTCCTCCCATGGTGATATCAGTGCTGCTGGTGTGAGGGGAGAACAGAATAGACCCTCGTGCGGCTTGCAACCTGAATCTGATTATGCAGATTTAAAAAACGATGAAGCAGGATATAAAGAAATGAGTTTTCTTCCACAACTCCAGAAGGTGTCTTAGTAACAGGCTTAAGGAAGCACAAGCCATTCCCTGCTGATCACTTGAGTATCTTCCGCTCTATTTAGATGAGAAACTAAACTTTTTATTTGCTGTGCTAAGCTGATTCAGGAAATTTTGCTTCACACCACAAAAGCTGAGCATATCCCATAAGACATCCCCAAGAATGGAACACAAACTCAGAAATCTTAATGGCAAAGGCCAGTGACAACAACCAGCTTTCACAGGGGCAAGGTTTCACTCTACATCTTTCTTTTGATCTCTCTCCTTCCATGAGTCCAGCATACCTGGGAGCTGTCTGTGCCTCTGGAAATCAAACTTATGCTTATCTATAGTTCCTCTACCTGAAGATTCAGTTTTCACTGAGGGGAAAAAAAAATATATACAGAAAAGAAGGAAAACACCCAAGGATATTAGGCAGACTGCACCACACTCAGTGAGGAGATGCATGCAGAGCAAAGTGGAACAAAGACAACAGCCTCTTCTACCATACTCACTCTCTGCTAAACGGGAGGCGGGTGCAGCAGTACTTGCTAAAGAAAGAGAAAGGAAGGTGAGGAGGGGAGTTGATTCCTGTTAAATACTGCCAAAAGATGGAAAATTTAAAAAACAAATTGGTAAGATTTTGTCAGGTCAAGCCTCTCTGGACATAGAGCGCAAGCAAAGTAAGTGCAATTTGCATTTTGGATCCTCTGTGAGTTCTTTAAACCAACTTTCTCATAACATCATTGTTCACCAGTGTTCCTAGGAGTTCAAACCAATGCCATTTAAGGCCAGCAGAGATGCTGGCCAGCACTGTGTGTATGGCAGCAAAAACACAGCCTACATGACCACTGTTTTAGTGAAGGCCATTGCTAACTATCCTATTGCCAGCTTAGGACCTGGTGAAATTTGGGGATTATTTTAGTGTTGTTTTGTTGGTTTGGTTTTTTTTACATTAAGGTATTTTGATATCAAAACCAAACACGCCATACACACACACGCTCTTGTGGTTTAACACATATTTGGGTCCCACCTGCACAACAGCAAGAAACAGTTGGGGCTCAAAAAGAAACCATTCACAAGGTCTGTGTGGAGCTTTTGTTTGTCTTCGGATTTATATGGAAAAGGAAAGGCAGAAAAATAGCAAATTGTTGGGATGAAAATACAAACCCAGATCAAGTTAGACAGATATCCTCCCAACCCCACAATTCTCATCTGTGCTCGTATAGTATATCATTATCACTAATTACTTGGCCCTTCATGTGCCTCTAAGATAGAAAGAAACCACCTTTTGCTTATTGAGAAAATTTTAAAAAATCAAAATAACTACGGACATATCCCAGCAGGCATTAAAAAATGGTGTCAGTTTTTACATTCAAGCAGAAACGTCAAATAATAGGGCAAGGAAAACTAGTTGCTTTGGCTAGTCTGAAAATACAGCCTTGGCTGGTGTCAAAAAACGGTTTTTATATTCTTTCCTGCAAAATTTCTGAAACATTTCTGTGATCTTCAAATCACACCAGACTAGGGGACACCCAACTTTTTCCTGATTTTTGACTTTGCCCACAAACAGGTAATATTGTGTGACTGGAATTCCAGCACAGGTGAAAAAAGGCATTTCTGTTATGCCAAAAATCTCTTCACCATTGCTGCGACCCAGTTCATGATCTGAGATGGGCTTTGAGAACCCCATTGAGAGCAGAGAAAGAACTAGAGAACCAAATGCTCAGAAGGATCACAGCTGCAAGGCATAAATGTGCTTGAAAGAGCATCAGCAGAATTTAATTTGTAAATGAAAAAAAAAAAGTTATATCCCACAAAGAAGGAAAAAAGAAATGGAACTTACCCTACAAGGGAGCAGAGTTAGGGACTACAGACTGATTGACAGCCAATTGCCACATTAAAAAAAAAAAAAAAAAAAAAAAAAAAAAAAAAACTCTACTACAAGCTTGATTTAATGCTCTTCAAAGCCACGTACCTGTCCCCAAGCGATCAACATGAGGCTTGGCAGACAGATCTGTTGATATGGCTGAAATAAAGCTTTTAATGTTCTTTTTCCTCTCTTCTTAATTGGATCTTTTCCCTTTTCCTGTGGTACTGATCTGCACAGAGACTGAATACCTAAGCCCTTACCTCCCTTGTGTATCATTGACTACGTCCAATTCAGAAGGGCCTACCAAATCATTTGCCTGAGAGTTATAATATTGACCACAATTAACTTCATATAAGGGATATATTACTTCTACTGAAATGAATAGGCTCCAAACAATTTTAGGCAACGGACTGCACATGTGTTCTGGAAACATGTCTCCCAGTTGCCTCTTTCTAATTATTGCAATTTGCAATTCTGTCTGTCCATCTGTCCATTCATCCACCCATCTTGACTATCAATCCATTCATCCTGTTAGTGGTCCACTAAGTCCAAGCTTTTGTATAATACAATCTTTAAGGAAAAATAGCACAAGCATGATTGTAATTAGGGTAAAAAAAAAAAAAATCTTTGCTTTTTTTACTTCAGCTTCAGAAATCTCAAAGAATGTGACCCCAGCTTCATAAAGCTTGCCCATGCAGTCTTACAAATAACAACAGTTCAACGCAAGGACACATACTTTCATAAACAGAATAATGCTCACTTCGATAAAGAGGTTTCTTTTAGCTGCCATTGATTAACTCCAATTTGAAAGGCCAAAGCTATGGAGCATACAATATTTCACTGAACCCAACTGACAATTAAATGCATCCATCCAATCTCTCTAACTCATTTTGCATTGGGAAGGGGAAAACATGCATTTTTTATTTAGTATAAGGTTTATTTATTTATTTGAGCATACAATCTACGCAAGTGCTGTAAGACTGTCCAAAGACTACTAATGGTAAAAGGTACTAGTGAGAAGAGGCAAAATATGTCCATTTTTTCTTGAAGTTTTTGCTTTCAAAATTGTGAAGATATTCAAATTTCTGAAGTTTTTGGTTGGCTCTTAATTGATCTAAACCGGATCTGCAATTTAGCTACAACTTTCTCCTGTTCCGCCCCACCCCTGATTTACCTACATTTCATTAAAATTTGAAAATTTTTAATAGATTCATAAACATGAAGCCTTCCACTACTCCACTCTGTAATCAACAAGCTAACTATTATTATTACACAATCACTAAGTTAAATATTTGAATTGCATGCTTTATAATAAAGACAAAGATGTTAACCCCTAATTCTGTTCTAAAAAGAGCAGTATTACCCATAGCAGGATAACTAGTCTAGTGTCAGTCTTGTTAGGAAATGGACAGTACCAGTTACTTAACTTCTGAAGACCCTGAGAGGAAAAAGGTACTAGATTAAAAGCTAATGTTATGTATGTTAGAGGAACACTCTAGGAACATAAAAAGAGAGTGAAAGAAATGCAGAGAGGCACTTACGTGAGTGAGGGATGCCTGCAGTTTTTCCATGGATGGAACACAGACCAAAGAAAAGACAGAGATGCCGGGGCGGGGGGGAGGGAAATGTAGAAGAGGTGAGAAGAGGAGAGAGAGAACACAGAGCTGGAAAATCAAAATACCACCAGCTGTCTCAAATCCAACCCTAGGGAGCGGGGTATGTTACAGGAGTTATCACAACAGACTGGACATCAATTGTGAAGGCTGGCTTACTGCACAGAGCCTGGGATTTCCAAGCAACAAGGCATGTGTACTGTCCCATACTGCTGGTGAGGCAGAAGTTGGCAGACAAAATCAAGACCATGCACAGTTCACAGGGCCTCAAAGCATGCACATACATGGGCTAGGAATATTGCCAGCTCTGAATTCAGGAGAAGGTCCTGCATAGCGGTTTCAGAGTAGCTATGAAATAGGTACACAAGTATGCGTGCGATGGTGGGAAGAAGAACAGGCTGTAGATCTAAGTTCAAGGGGAATGGGAAAGAAGAACCCCAGGGGTTGTGGGCGGTTGAATACAGATCCTAATACTTGGATGAGGCTGTGTTCAAGGGAGAGAGACCACCTCTCCCCTGCCTGCTTTTGTCATATCTCCCCTACCCACTCTACACTTTTTTTTCTTTCTCTCCTTCCTGTCTTGAATAACTCTCTGGTTTTTAATTCTTGCCTCTTTTGTTCCTGGTTGAAACAGGAGGGAAAGTGTTAGGCCACAGCAGAGCATCCTGCCATTGGAGTAGAAGATTACCCAAAGTAAAGCAGGTAAGAGGCTGTGGAAATCACCTTATGTGCTGCATGGGCATCTTAAAGCAGTGATTTGCAGAAAAGAAATCCCCCTCCCTCCCTCCCCTTCCACAGCTCATGGCCAGTCCTGTGCTGAACCTCTGAATTTCTGATTTGCAAAAAAACCTGCCTTGCAACAATGACATTACATTCTCTATGACCAATGCCCTTCTCAACTCGCTGCTTTTTCTTATTAAAACTCTCCATTGTATAGCCCCTTCTCTTTGACTATAAAAAGTTTATGCTAGTAACCTAGGGCACAAACTAGTGCAAATAAAATAGTTCCTCTGCCTCCCACCTTCAAAGATGATTTTTAATTAGTAATGAAATTCACTACAATCAAAAAGCACAACAAAAACAAAGGGTGCAGCAAGGTCCGCAAGAGAAGAAGCTGTCATCCATGCATGGAAGAGATTCCCTGAAAAGATGCAAGGAAAGAGAACCAGAGAAGCAGAGGGAGGTCTCAGTTTTACTTACGAACTGGTTGTGTCTTGAAGTCGGATGGCAGGCTAATCTCACCCACACCCTTGCCATTGACCGCAGACAATCTCACAGAGTAGGTTGTTTCAGGTTTCAGGCCAGTGATAGTGATCATGCCCTCCACATTTGCTGTTGCAGAAATAAGGGAGGAAAAGCAAAGAAAGGCTCAGGCTTTAAGTCAACAATAAATGCCATGTTTCTATCGTATACTTTTGCCACACTCACCCCATGTAACAGAGCCCTCTTCTGGGCCCAGCCTCACATAAAGAGTGCAGACAAAAAGAAAGGTCAGAGCTACCAACTCTGTGTCAACCAGCTGATTTGAGAGGTGTATTGCCACAGCCTATCTAGAGGGATTGTAGCAGAGTTCAAGGTAGACACCAGAGGGCATCAGCCTGTGCCAAGGAGCTCCCTGAATAATGCTCTTCAAGACCACTGTCGTGTGGGGCTCTGACTGTAAAAGACATACCACCTAGAACTGCTCATCCGTTGGGCTGCATGATCCAACTGAAAGCAAAGCCCTTAGCAGGAGAGAAACCCACCTCTCTCCTTTAACAATCTATAAGGAGGTCAGACACAATGTAAGAGATGGAAAGAACCTGCTGTGGGGTCATTGCGATACGAAGAAAGAAATAAGCTCTATTTTTCCTGCACAGACACAAAGGGAGAAATGAGAAAAATAAACCTGACTCTATCTATGATCACATCACTCCAGTGGGGACCTAAAAGAAGAATTTCAGTTCCAGCCAGGATTGGCAGTGGAAGATTCAGCTCTGAAACAGAACTCTCCTCTTCATAGTCCTCCCAAATCAAAATTCCTTTGGTTTACTGAACTTGAGGATACATTTTAAGCAGTGCATATTCCTATAGATTGCGATAACAAGACAGGGTGTAATAGGACTTAGGCTTGCTTCTGGAATAGGAGGGTTTATGTTCCAAGGGGAACTGAAGGGTAACTAAAGGGGCTGACAGACAAGGCTTGAAAAGCCTTCTGTAAGAGGCACACAGTGACTCCCCAGTCAGCAAGTGAAACCTCATTTGATACCAGGCACAGGTATCTTCACCTTATTCAGGTGTGAACAAGGAAGGCATACAGAGATGAACATAGTGCTACATGACACACTCTGTAGGTGGAGAAGGCTGGTGCCCTGTCACACACATAGAGCTATCAGCACAGCGGGGTCCTCATTTCCTACTGAAAATTCAAGGTGTCACTGCAAAGCAAATGTTTAAGAACTTGTCTGGGGCCTTAATATAGGAGCTGAAATTGCAAAGCTATGAAACCCTCCACTCTGGCTTTCCCCTAAAGGAAAGTAAGTCTTTTGAGTTGTAGGTGGGGGAGGTAACATCTTGTTTTATCATCCTACCTTCTTTTGCATCATACAACCTTGAATGCCATTCTCCCTCGCCCAGTGCCCTCCACTCTGCTTTGTACTTGAGGATGGGCACCCCACCGGTAGCTTCAGGCTCATCAAACTCCACCTGGGCAGTACTGGAATAGGGCTCCACTCTGTCAATGGAAGGAGAGGACGGAGTATCTGGGGGAGGAAGGGAAAACAACCAGTGATACAGAAGACAGTGGGAAACAAGCTCCAGTGGCAAAGAAAACAGAAAACTGGGAATATCAACACACCCTTGTCATGGCTTCACAAAGGAGAAGAGAAGGGTAGGCCTGAGGCTCCCCTCAGGAGGGGAAGGCTGTTAAGCGGTCTTTTAAGAATGCTAATTAGACAGTGCAGAGACCTTCATCTTGTCTCTCCTCTAAGAGATTAGAGACTTACAGTACCTTCTTCAAAAGAGGACAACCAGAGCAGAGTAACAAGAGCATCCTGGATGCTATTCTGTCCCTACAGTCTCTTCCATAGGGCACTCCAATACATAGCTTGACCATTCCTAAATCTGTCTCTATGGCAGCCCTGAGAGGACACCAGAGGCCCTTCCAGTCTGTCATGCAGTCAGACACCAGGCCTCTTTTGGTTGGTACATAGTGCTCTGAGGTTTCTATCTTGCGCTACCTGAACTATTAGGGATAGTTTGCTGATTTTGAGAAGCACACATGCAATCGTATGCACATATGCAATGGCTGTCAGAAATCAAAGATCAGAGCTCTGTCAAAGTGTATTGGAAGCGCAGAAAAGAATGAGACCCTTCAGAAACAAGGAAACAGAGATACTGAGGGTCTTCTTGTCTACAACCCACCCCAACGCAAAAAATCTATGAACAGTCTCTCTGAAAGTAGAAGCTGGCTCTCCTGCTCCCCCACCAACAAAAACTAGAAAAGAACGGTCACTCTGTCACCTCAGTTCAAGGGCTGCATACACATTTTTTATCTCCCTGCCTGGGATGCTCACCTGCCTGCACAAGAATGAACTCTGAGGACTCCTGGCCAATGCGGTTCACAGCAGTGCAGTTATAATTCCCAAAGTCATTTTCAGAGTCTGGTGTCACCTGTGGAAGGAACGAAGGGTCATGCTCGGATCAGAAAATCCTTTTCACTCTGTGAATGCACTCTGCATTTTGCTGGGGAGAGAAGCCACAATAAAGTACACGTGCTAACACTCTGAGGGCTGCCCACAGAGGGGAGAACTGCAGTGGGCAGAAAGTCAAAGGCAAGGAGGGGGTGGTGTCTTCTAATACCTGATTTTCTGAGCATTTATGTGCCAGAAACACCACACAACTTCTTGTCTACCAACAGGGTACCCTGACAAAAGACTTAACTCCTTCAACATCAGCAACAAATTATTTGATAGCACTGAGCCCGCCTGGCTGCATTTGCCTTCTCCCCTCCTTGCTTTTCCTCACCTCCAGATAGCTTGCTGATGGAGTGTTGTAGATCTTGATATTGCTGTAGTTTGAGCTGGGAAGCAGCTGTCCATCCCGGAACCAGGAGATGACAGCACTGGGGTAAGCAAATACTTCACAGGTGATGTTCACTTGATTCCCTTCCCAAGTATAGACAGCCACAGGGCCCTGAAGCTTGGGGGCATCTGAAAGACAGACACATTTGTGAAGGCAATTTGAGCCAGAAAATCTCCTAAAGTAGCCCGGTCAGCCTCACTTTAAGGATGCCTTGGCTGGAGTCCAGTTTAAAGTGGGGAAGGGAATCTAATATAGGAAATGGGAACAGTCTTCTCATCTAGGGGGGTGGGTGGTGTCTTTTGCTGAAAGATGTAAGGAGGAAACCTACTCAGTCCCAGAGGCTGCTCCTAAAGCAGTGTGGGAGGCGAAGCAGACAGCACTCTATGCATCTAGGGAAGTGCATACCAGGAAGTTCTCCTAGGAAAGAACTCTGATGCACCCAACAAATGGGACTGCGGCAGATTCATGGCCCATAATCTTCCCAAGGTGCAAACAGTCTCACAGCTGGAGACAGCTAGAGCAAACATTTGCATGTACGCACACAGCAACATGTCTCCATCAAAATTATTTCAGACTGAGTTGCTTCCCATGCCCTCTACCTAAACAACACACATTTCCCTACCTAGCCATAAGTGCCTCAGTCTCATCACAGGAAAAGGAAATCAAAACAGTCCCCCCTCTAAACACATTAACACCCTCCCCGCGCCATCCTCCACTTCTTACACTGCACTTCAAGGTACATGGCTTGGGAGTCCTGCCCGATGGTGTTGCTGGCTGTGCATACATATTCTCCAGCATCTGTGTACTGAATTTCTTTGAGAGTGAGAGATGACACCCGGGCATGGCTACGTACTACGATGCGTCCATCCAGGGTCTGGCGGAAAAGAAAAAGAGAGTTAGAGGCTGAGCTCTGAGCCTGTGGTGTAGACTAAAGGGATGGAAACAAATGCAAGTCTACCTCACACCAGCACTCCAGTGCTCAATACTTCAGAAGTGATCACCTGAGGCCAGGTGAAATCATTGGCACAAAGAGGCATTTCCAAAAGCAACAAGAAGATTCCTTGTTGCACAGGGCCAACTGCAGTGATTCAAAGCACTCAGGAGAAGGGAAAAAATGACATGAAGGCCCAAAGTAACAGATGCTACTACATGTCTGAGGACAGCTGGATAACATCAAGCTTCTTCCCAGAATGAGAACTGTAGAGATCCAGCTCTGGTTAAAAATTTTTGCCACCATGCTCTTGTAGAAAACCTCCCCAATGGCTACCTTGTTTCCGCTCAGAGAATTCGGGCCTTCCTCTTCTCTCACTGATACTTGTTTTATTTCAATGTCCTTGAAATGGCATTAATAAGAACAGAGCCAGACCTCAGAGCTGAATCAGGCAAAACGAAAGCTCAGAACTTTCATCTGAACATGGCACTGAAGGGAGCAAGGTACAGTGAACAGGGCAAGAAAACTATGTGACCCTTCTAGAGACAACCCTGCTTCAAGGTCTTGTGGTGCTTGAAGAAAATTCTAGAACAATATGCATTGGCTATATGCCAGTTTAGAAATTGCTCCCACATGCAAGAAAGTGTGGGGATGACAATGATAGAGAGACAAGGAATGTAAAATCCAGGCTACCATCTGCTCAAAGGGATTGCAGTCACCCAGCAATCCCATCCCATATCACTTTTTTTTTTTCTCTCTCCAATTTGTGATCAAAGCCTAAGTGCTTTCTTAATACATGAAGCGCGTAAGTCCATGGATTCCTCCCTCCACCCTGGTTGCTTGTGCAAGCTCTTGGTGCTTGTGCTTCAGCGTGGAAGCTTTAAAGCACTAACTCTCTCATCTAGTTTACAAAGTGACACAAGCACAAGTGAACAAATTAGGTACCTTCATGGCTGTGCCTGCTGCTGCAGCCTGCCACAGTTAATGCAATTAATGCTCCAAGAGCATTAATTTTCTTGGAAGATACAGGACAAGTACTGAGATTACGAGTAAAAACCCTGAGGATATTAAACAGTCAAATGCACTGAGCTGTAGCACAAAGTACATCTCTGGTATCTCAAGTGGTCAGATCCTCTGGGCCTGAAGCCTCTTTCTGTTCTGAGCTAGTGGTCTCAATCTCTGACACTGATGAAGTTTCTACAAGTAAATTTGATTACCTCTGTAGTTCTGAATATTAGTTCATTTGAGCTAGTCAAATTTCACATGCACAAAAATAGTGTCCTTTGATGACACAAAAACATTTGTATGTATTTTCCTTCTCTCTTCTACCCTGCACGCAGGTCTACTGCAATCCCTGACCAATGCCACAAGCTATATACTCCACTCCCTCTCCTGTGCTTGGTCCCTTATGTTGCTGGGAACAGTTCTTTATTTCACATACATGTGGTGTTGTATGCATTATTTCCTAGAACAAGGGAAGGATCCCTTAACACAACATTCGTCCATTGTGGCATCTTACACAACCAAATTCTGCTTTTATTTTTCTTCACTGGCTGACTATATTGTTATTCTTTTGTCTGACTTGGGATTTGGCTACAAAACGCAGCTCACTTCTGAAACTACTGCAGTAGAACCATAAATGTCAAGACTCTAGATCTGCAGAGGCTCCCAGCTTCTTTTAGCTCATGAATTGGGTGAATATTCTAAATACTCGTCTCTATGACCCCATCAGCAGGCAAGAGTATAAACATGGCAAAATACCAGCACATGATCGTTACAGCAAAGGTAATTTTACAGCCAGCGTCACCTGCCTTTTCCCCACTTTGTCAAGATCTAATACAAACAGAAGGGTGCTAGGCAGTCATGGTAAAATGATAACTTTACAAGTAATGCAACCAATTCTGAAGATGAAGCCCTGTTTCTTAATGCAAAAAGCACAAGTAAAGAAAAAGAAAGATCAGGAAAAATACTCCAAAGATGAGAAGAATGTCTACCCAACAGAGCATTCTAGTAGTTTTCTTTATTCATATTTCAGACCATCAGATTCTAACAATTCCTGGCTCTTAGACACATAGGATAGCTAGAAACTTGTGAGCCAGATGTAGACACTTTTAATCCCTTTACCTAGCCTCTTTGATTTCGAGGATTTTGGATAACAAAATGCTTTATAGTAATGAGAAGACAACCTAAAGGGACACAGGCAATAACTCATGCCATAGAAACTGCCATTCTACAGAAAAGGGTATGATGGTTCTCAATACCGCCAATTACTACAGCTTATCCTGAGATACATGCAGGTGGTTTTCTCCGAATTCTGACAATGCCATGTGGCACATAGTCACTATATACAAAGCTGGCCTAGATTTCAATACTTCAGTGCCAAAGGGGAAGAGGAGAGACAAGTAGGAAAGGCATTTATCCCACTTCCCTCCACCTTTTGGATTTTTCAGTCCTTTCACAAACAAGTATCCGTGACTTAATTTCACACAGTCATATCTTCTCTTCACCCACTTTCCACATGGTGGACATCATTACAAAACAGCACCCAGAAATCCTGACCACAGCTACAAATTCCAGTGAAGGAAGACAAGTGGTCTCTCCCAGCTCTGTGCTTGCACTGTACTAACCAGAACTCATTTGCAGCTCTTAATATTTCTAAGGTTGCACTAATTCCCAGTTACCAGAAAGGCATCACCAGTTTGTGGTGTAACTGAGGTGTAATCTTGCTTGTAACTGAGTTTTTTAGCATCTGTTAGTGATAACGTGGCGTTTTTTTGTTAGCATATGCTGCTAATATGACTTTCAACAATTCTCCAGTATATGCAGGACCAGAATGGTGAATCAGACATTATGGACTGTGCACAGTAAGTAGAGCTGACTGTGGTTTAGAGGAAGAAGCAGCCCACAGCAATTGTGCCTCCAAAGCAAGGAAAGCAAGATTTAACACCCCTATATGCTGCTATGACTGAAGCTCATAGAGACTTCCTTACTTTAAACTAGCTAATGCATTAGTAAGAGTGAAACACTTCATGCCAAGTATTCACTCAGCTTCCCAAGAACTCAACTCCCTGCCGCTGGAATGCACTGCTAAAAGACCCCATGCTAGCTATTTTAAAGATATGTCTACACAAGCTGTAACAATAAGCTTCAACAACATTCTCACAGAGCCCCGCTTGCATATTTTAAGACACAGAAGCAGTAAGAAACTTAGAGACAGCAAGCTTAATAATATTAGTGCTCATATTAATAAAAAGCTTGAGACAGATAACACAGTGAAAACACTGGGTGGCAGGGGCAGAGATGGAGACAACTAATAGGAATTAACATGAGGCCTGAAGAGATGCAACTACTCAAATTCCAAATTCTTCAACGCAAACTGGTCTGAATATCCGATGCCTTCACTTGCCACAATTCATCTATTCCAACAGATTACATTGAAGTAAGAATGGGCAGTATCTTCTCAGCCCCATATGAAACAAAGGCAGATGGTGCTTGAGTTAGAGGTTCACTTTGTTTAGGCCACACCAGTCTCTATAGTTTAAGATGGCTTCAAAATAAAAAAGAATTCAGGATACCCAGAGCCTCCACAAAGCTGATCCTAAAAATACAAATATGAGACCCCCAGTTCTGATAGCTAATGTTATTCTCTACCTGACCCCTATTATTTGCTTGGAAACATACTTTCTGGTCCATGTTGAAGCAAGAATGCTACAAATCAGGTGCATGTAAAGGTAGGTTATTATTATTGTTTTTAAAATACAGCACTGAATGTGAAATAAAACAGCAACAAACCACATTTGCACCAGACCGAGTTACTGCATTATCCCACAACCCCTCACTGACCCTTGCAAATCAAAGACAAGTAATAGTTTAGCAATTTGGAGCATTTTCTGGAGAAATATAACTTGTGAAAGATTTATCTGCATTGATTTTGAAATGGAACATGATGCAGTTGTCTTTTAAGAGAAGGTCAAACTTAAGGAGTACCATGAGCAAACAGATGAGTTGGCTGGAGCAGAAGAGGCTGTCTTTGGAAAAAAATACCTTCCCAGAATACATGCTGTTGCTAATTCTTAAAACTCTAGAAGACAGATATGATTCGTAGAAGAAAATGGTGAAAGCAGTATTTGTCAGATTTTACATTTGCTTTTATTTTTGTCCTTTTTTTTTTTTTTTAAAGTGACAACCAGAATTACTCACTCCCAACACAGCTAGTTTGCTCATCCAAAAATGCATTACTACATGCCAAGCAACTTCTAACTCTATAAGCTGTTTCTTTTATGTATTGATATTTAATTTGTTCATGTTATTAATGCTGGTTTAGTTGGCATGGTTACTGGACTACAGATTTGTTAATCTGTAATGCTTAAAAAAACCAAAACCAAAAAACTAAGAAGTTTGCTAAAGGTCTGGTAATCTTATACCTCTTGTTTCTCGGGCCGGGTCCACGAAGCCTGGAGAGAACAGATATAGAACACAACAACAACAGAAAAAAAGCAATAAAAGTTTATCAAAGGTTGCTTTTACATATCATAGTGTATGCACCACATTGCGCTTTGTGCACATGCAGGCTCCAAGTTGTATATCTCATGTGTGTGGGGTGATCACAATTTCCATTTCCCAATATAACCTCAATTTAGATTTGCATTCAAAATTTAATATCCTATCAATTGGTCTTAAAATGATTAAGCGAATGCTAATGATATCTAAAGACTGCTTCTGTTTTTACATATCGAGTGTATTTCCCTTGTCACATCTCACCATTTCTAGAAACCTGTTCCCAGCATACTGGGGAAGTAATTCTGGTTACCTAGGTCACTAAATTGCAAAGATAATTACGGAACTGGTTTTCTAACACTGGTTTGTTAGCCACCCGCACACACTGATTAACATTAACACTCATATTGTTAATGTGATCATGCATTTGTACACGTTTTTACATGCATACTGTGCCAGGAGTAGGAGACCTTGAGCTGCAGAGCACTGAAACAGTATGACCCCCCCTGGACACGAGACAGCAGGGCAGAACCTTGTACCTCCAGTTGATAATGTCCAACTCATTATGCTTAGGGATGTGTGCACCCAATCCTTACTAGGCTTGGGACAACCAAACCAACAGGCATCAGTGAAACAGGCACAAACCTTACCAATAAACATACATTTCCCATTCAGAGAAAGCCACCAACAGTGTGGACCATATTCACTGTGGTTCAGAAAGACCAAAGTTGCTGGGTTCTGTTTTTCCCCTAGAATTTATCTTTCAAATATATTTTTCTTCTGATCTCTATTTCAATTACAACTTGATCCATTTCAGTTCAGGAATCAAAAATTACCTGCTAATATCACAGCCATGATGGCATTATTGAATGTGAGGCACAAGCATTGCTGATGTGTGGATATAACAGCATACACAAGAGTGACATTACAGAAATGGAGATGAAAGCTTAGGAAATGAGAATAAAAACCATAGTATTGTTTCCACAGTGCTTCCAGTGAGACTTGGTACAGACAGCCTCATTTTAGAATGTCTTTGATAAAAGCAAGTTATTTGCTTGTCACTAGAGGCCTGAGGTGAAGCCATCTGAAGAGAAGCTCACCAACACCTGCATGGGCTAGGACACTCCCATCATCTGATCATTTCCATGAGAGAGAGAGAGAGAGAGAGAGATATCTTTCTCCTGTTGTGCACAAGTTCCTTGCAAGCTGAACAGGCAACCATAATAATTCAGCATAATCCCTTTTTGATGTACCAGTCATTCTCTGTACCTGAACAAGCCAGGCTAGCTGGGGAACTGCCTTGCTTATACCCATGCAAGTCCCCTTTCAAGCCTATTCACTGCATCTCTATGATGAAAGACAGACATTTTTTTATCCTTTGGTGTTCAGTACCTGTCAACCTAAAGGAAGATGAAGGAGGAAAAAAGCCTGTTCCCACACTCCTAGAGTTAGCTGTTTCTTTGTAATGGCACTTGTGGGTGTGGGGAAAAAAGGCAGAACCACATTCTCCATCCTAGAGAGTTTCATACTAACTCTCCCTCACCAAGACAAAGAGATACACAAGCTCTACTCAGCACCATGCAGGGGATAGAAGGCAAACCAAGAGCTTCATGCATGCTAGCATCTTCCCTTCCCTTTGGAAGCAAGTTGTTAAATGGGAGCATCTTCAGTTACGAGGGAGTTCCTGGGAACCACCCATGTAGTTTACTCCCTGGATCATTAAATCCAAAGATACTCCCATGTACATCGCATGAGATACAAAGTACAACACAAATTTAAGACAGGGAATTGTATTCAAGGCATATTGTCCACTTAAAAGAAAAAAAAAAAATCATGAAATTAAAATTAAGTTAAATTTTGAAATGTTATATCTGCTGCATCACATCTAGAAGCACTTTGCTGAAGGTATTGCAACAATGCTCATTTGCAAAAGCAGAGTATTTGGCTCTTCTCTATTTCACTCAGTTTTTTATATTTTTATTTTTTAATTACTTCACTACTAAATTTGACCTAGTGTGAGCTGTGCAAGGGAATGAGTTCCTCTCATCTACTGGTTATTGTGCCCTAGCATGCTGCTGCAACACTGGCAACCCAATGCTTATGTCCTAGCAAAGGGGCACTCCTTACCTTGCTGGAATTCAATCAAGTTGTTTTCATCTAAAGATTTCTAAATTTTTAACAACTTATCTATTTGCTTTAGCTACCAACAACATAGAGTTGATAGAGGCTACTGGTCAGTAACAGTAACCCAGAAAGTAAGTGGAAGGATGCACTGGACTGTTCTCAGGGTAGCACAACACACCGATATAATTCACCTGTCAGAGGGGTGAGCAAAAAGACTTCTGTTATTCAGACAAGCAGTCACCTCCTAAAGGGGCCTCTCAAACTCTGATCCATTCAGAAGTCAGACTTTTGCATTTTCTTACTTTAGGAACAGGGAACCCTGTGGGACAGCCTTGGTGGAAAAGGCCCAATAACACTATGCAGGTTAAACTATAATTAGGATAAAGGAGGAAGAATACCAGAGCTGATCTCTTCCTCTGTTCTTTGTTTCCTTCATTCTGGTGAGAAAATGTTCATTTTATTTTTGACTTGCCATAGAGAAAATGATAATGTGATGCAGGTCTTGATAGCTAGCATGGGAGGCCAGACAGCAGTACTGAGTGAGATCCTACACCACCAAATGTACCTATGGCCAGCTCTGGCAAGATGTTAAAAGGCCTGCATAAAAGCCTCACCTGTTACCCTTTCCATTCCCTCACACACTGAGCTATACTGCTGGGCAAGAAACTTAGGACTGTCTCCACAACTGTTTCATGGAAGTGTGTGTAAGAGTAGTTAGCGATTGTCTCATCCAAAAATCTGACAGGAAACACACTCATGTCTGCACTAAAATTGTAAAACTTGTATACACCAATATACAACAGATCAAAACTATATTTACTGAATCACAGTTAGTATTCTGCTAGAGCAATAGAAGAAACATGTCTCTTAAAAAGGCATGAAATATACTAAAGGTGATGAGGAATATGGCATACTGGCTTGATCAGCTTTACATCTGGTATCATTCAAAGAGAAAGAATTCCTCCTCCCTACAACGGCACAGCAATAAATACTCGAGGAAAGATAAAGCCAAACCACTTCAAATCATCATGTTGATGATTTTCCAGGCCTGTTAGTTCTGCAGTAGCGATAGATAGGAATCTCAGACTGACAGGGCAAAAGTTTCTCTTAAGTAGCATGTTCCTACATTCACAATCAAAGTAAATCACATATAAGCAAGGGGGGGTTTTGTGGTGTGGGTTTTTTTTTTTTTTGGGGGGGGGGGTGGGGGGTGTTTTGGTTTGGTTTTGTTGTTTTTTTTTTTTTTAATTTTACTTGCACTCTCTGCAGGGCAGAGGAATGCCAGCTGCCACGAAGCTTCCACCATGCCAGTATCTAGAAGTTTGGTCTGCTCGTCTGTGTTGGTATACAGTTGCCAATCATCTGATTTTGCTAGAGCACAGCCACAACCACTTACCTTTGCAGACCATCCTCAAAGCAAAAGATTGTTTGTCCGAGGGGTGCCACATTATGTATGGAATAGCCATAGAGAGGAGACTCTTTTTCTATGCATGCTAGGATATCAACAGGTCTCTCAGGGAAGCATGGGAATGTTGAAATGGTTGGGACACTGTCAACCTAGGTGTCTGGGCTATAGCACCTCCTGCCCCTTATCCACACCGCAGACTGTCTCTGTTCTTGGACAAAGACTGAGGGGGGGAAAAACCTCTAAGCCAGAGATGGTTGGTTTTTTTGTTTGTTTGGGGGTTTGAGTAGGTTTTTCTGAAGTACCAAGTGTTCGTGGGAGTTAAGGCACCTCTAGACCTTTAAAATAAAAATCTGGACTGAAGTATGATTACAAAAGTAAACAACATGTAGCAAGACAGATGCATCCAAGTATCTAAAGCATATTCAGAAGTAGGGCTGATAATTTTAAAAATAGTATTGTTTGTCCCACATCAAAGACCATCTATTCCCTGTGCTATCCCAGAGACAGTAAGTGGATAGTAAACTGAATATATACATTTGGTTGTACATGTAATAGAATGTTTATCAGAGCTATTTTGACTTGAGGATTTTCTGGACATCTGTACCATTCACCTAAACTTACAGCACAAGATAGAGAGTGGGGAAAAAGTAAAAAACAAAATAAAACAAAACACACACACAAAAAATCCTGCCTAGAAAGTGCATGGTGTATGATAAAAAGAAATCTTTGCCCTGAAAGTTTGAACCAGTACATGTGAGACATGGTAGTACCTCAAACCTTTGATTCCCCCCCATCTATATAAGAAACTATCAGAGTATTAACATTTGCCTTAATATTGACCATCAACTTAACAGCATCAAACAGGATATATGAGAGTCTCAAAAATGGTTAGCAGTTTTGCCACTGAGATCTTGTTAGTTTAACTGGGCTGCACAGATGGGACTCTCTGCAAACAGGCTCTCCTACCAACTTCTACCTGATTTAGTGTTATTTCAGTTTTTATATTCTTCTCCCTGTCAAAGCTCTTTTCTGTGGCTGTGATCCAAACTCTAGTGCTGGAAGCACTAGAGCACTTAGCTCCTCCCACCGCTCTCCTAGACAGAGACAAGACCATGAATAACCTTACCCTATCAAAACAGGTCCCCCAGTCATGCTGTAGTGAGAGCCCAAGCCAATAGCTTTTGAAGGCAATGGAAATCTCTCTCTAAACATTGCAGGGATTTACACTAGTCCACGAATCCAGAAGATGTTAAGAAAGAATTAAGGCTGGAAAACTTTGGCACCCTGATTAATAAGTTACACATTAACAACATGGTAAAGAGCTGACATCATGGAGGCAATTAAAAAAAGCTCATTTAGGAAGCTCTAGTGCTGAATGGCAGCTGTGTGGATGACTGACAAGGGATACCTGTGTTGTTTTGAGACTTTCATAGTTTATCAACTGCTACCTTCATATTGAGTCAGAACCCCTGGTACGCCCAAGTTAGCTGAGCCTTGAAGCATTCTGTTATTAGAAGATTATTAATAAACAACAACAACTCACTCCAACTTTTGTCTAGGCTTTCTGTGGCTCTAAACTATGCCTCCTGATCACCTTATGCAACTATTATCAAGTATCTACAGTAATACAGCACATCCTGATCTTGTCTAGTTCAGGGGAATTGTGGCCAATAAAAAAAAAAAACAGCACTCTTTTTTAAAAGAAAAACTGCTAATTATTTTTGCCTTTTAAGAACAAAATGGTATTGACATTATCAACAAAACAGGTGAACACAAAGGCAGCCAGGTTTTTGTGCTTCAGGTACATGCAGTATTAGAATACAATACAGAAGGGCAAGAAGGAATTAACAGGTTCATTTTGGCCCACTACATCTTTGAGAGATAATACCCCACACCTCTCCACCCGCCACCCTCCCAGATCATATCATCATCATGATGACAGCATGCACAACACTGGAATCAGGGTGCTCATTCCCACTTCTCAGCTCGGAAACAAAAGGGAAAAACCCTTTCACAAGCTTCCTGCAACTGTAGGTCACTTTGGAAACTCCTCTGAAAAGGGTCCAGGGCCTAATGCTTTTCAAGTTAATTCAACTCAGAGGGATACCAGCAAGAATTAAATTGAGACCGCTCGTTGTACAAAAGGACACCTATGGCATTACTTCAGCTGTGGAGTTGACCCTTTAGCAGATAGTCTGTGCAGGACCGCACATGTTCTCACTACAGAGAGGGGAATCACCATGATTTCCATGTGCATCTGCATGCGACTATCATGCATTCTGGATCAGCAGATGCAGGCAGATACAAGCTGCACTGATCCCAGCAAATAAGACCATGGTTTTGGGAAGGGTTATACCTTCTCTTCATCGCTGATGTTCCGGGTGGAAGTCCTCCAAGTGATGGAAGGGATTGGGTCCCCAGATGCCTCACAGGTCAGTGTAATCTGATCCTCCAGCTCCATGGCTGTTTTATTCTCCACATAGGTGATTTTGGGTTTTGCTGAAAAGAAAAAGCAACCTTCATTCAGCTGGTGCTCAGAATGAAGCTTGCCTGTCAACAGCAATGTTTGAAACAAGCAACACTGGGGGAAAAAAGACTTTTGAATTGGCACAAGTTTACTGCCATATGGGGAAGGGAGCAGAGTGACATTCGAGAAGAGGGTACCTCCTTGCAGAACTAGAAGACCTTTTCTACACATGATCAGTCCCCGAGATTATCAGCTAAGTCTTCCACCTCGCTGTCTACCTTCTCTGCCCCAAATTAGTCTTTTGATAAGCAGCTTTGTCAAGTGGCTGCAGAGGGATGGGAAAGGGAGAATTATATTCCTTAACACTCCGAGATTCATGCAACGTAGTAAAGCTGCTGATTCATTCCTGCAAGCTTGAGGTCATTCACACAGTGGTGGGGTGGAGTTCACCTCCCTGTTCAGGTTATAACAAGTCCCAGTAAAGTGCTAAAGCCCTTCTTAAGCAGCTTTGGTTGCATTAAGATTCAGCCCTCTGGGCCTGGAGATATTCCAAGCATCATGTGAATCTCACACCATCCCCTGCACAGGACTGAATTTCTTTTATCAGAGAGGAAGCAGAATGGAGTTGGCATCTGTTTCAGACAATTACACAGAATCTGTTTTATCTAGTGTGATGGCAGAGGTGCATAGCATTATTTGGGAAAGAAGCAGCTCTGGATAAGCCACATCAGGCATTAACTGGGATAGGATAAGTAGGTTACTTCCAGCTTGCACAAGTGAGCTTTCAAGAGCCAACTGGATTGGAAAAGGGGGACGGTTTACCAAAGACTTTGAGATGAATGGTGGCATCCTGCTCGCCAGCCTTGTTCTCAGCGATGCAGATGTATTCTGCTTCGTCACTCTTATCCACCTTCTTGATGATGAGCTCAGAACCATCATAGTTAAAACTGTATTTCTCTTCATCATCGGCCTGTTCTATTGGCTCTCCATCCCTGCAGGGCACAAAGCACATTGGCTGTGTTGGGGAGGAGAAACAATCAAAGGCTATTTGTTTTAGGCTTCTTGTTAATGCTAGAACTACGTTACTACACTGAAAATCCTCAGGTTGAGAGGGACCACCACCTTTTCCTTTCCCTATGGGCTACAAAGCTTACGTTTTGATCTATTCTTAATCCCTCCTGCCTTAGGGCTCTTGGCACCTCCTGACATACATCATAGCCTATACGCAAGAGCTATAAACACCACTGAAGGAGGCTTCTGTCCTTGCATAACAAGGCAGTATTCCAAGTTGTCATCAGCTTTTTCAGCATTACAACTTGTCCTCATAACCTTCACCAAAGGCTGAACAATTTCGAGAACAGTATACCTGAAGTCTGTATCACTGCCTGATAGTAAAATTTAGACCTGATGAAATGAAGAGAAAGACTTTAGATGTGGACCTCCTGGCATGACAAATGCAAGTTACAGCATTCACTTTTGCCTAAGTTTCCCCATCAGTGCAACAGGTGATAATAAACTGACCCATGGGACAGATCTGGTCAGCATGAAGCTTCATCTCTATTTGCAGCTTGACAAAGGATGCACTAGGTCAGTGAAAAATTGCTATTTTTACTGTTATTCTTGTTTTTCTAGGAAGCTGTACTGGTTTTGGCTGGGATAGAGTTAATTTTCTTTGTAGTAGCTCATATGGTGCTATGTTTTGGGTTTGTGACCAAAACAGTGTTGATAACACAATGATGTTTTAGATATTGCTGAACAGCATACACACAATGTCAAAGGGTTTTCTGTTTCTCACGCTGCCCTGCCAGAGAGTAGGCCAGGGGTGAACAAGAAGTTGGGAGGGGATACAGCTGCAACAGCTGATCTGGCTAAACACCTGTCTGCCAACAGGAAGTAGTGAATGAATTCCTTACTTTGCTTTGCTTGCATGCACAGCTTTTGCTTTATCTATTAAACTGTCTTTATCTCAACCAACGAGTTTTTGGATTTTACCCTTCTGAGTCTCTTCCCTATCGCACTCAGGGCATGTAGCGAGTGGCTGTGTGCTGCTGAGCTGCCTACCGGGGTTAACCCACAACTGCAATTGCAGAAGCTAACTACAATTCCATTACGAGGCCATTCTTTCTCTTGTGAGAAAAATGAATTAATCTTATTCCAGTTAAAATGTTGCTTTCCCTCCAGCCTGGTTTTCCAGGCCTTGGTGAAAACATCCATGCTCACATACAATCAGGACACATTGCACACAGCATCTTACTTTGTCCACGTCATGGTTGGCTCAGGAAAGCCATCAGCATCACATGCTAAGGTGACAGACTGGCTGAGGTTGGCAGTGGCATTCATAGTGCTCTGCCTGGCACGCACAGAAGGAGGTACTAGAAGAGAAGGAATCCACATTCAAGTTAGAAAGGACAGAAGATGTGAGCAAGAGTGAGCCCTGGAAGGCTCGCTGTAAATCTCTGCAATACACACATGACACTAGTAATTCAAACTCTTATGCCATCACCTGCCCGTTTCAATCAATGGGTTTGATGCATGAGCTCTCCAAAGCAATCAGCTTTGGAAGAAGGGCAGGGAAGAAAGGGCAGGGAGTGGGGAGACGCACTGAAAATCAGTATTGTGGACAAAACCACTTGCGACTCCCAACAAGATCAATACCTCACTCTAAGTCACGAGACACTTAAGGTTTCTCTTGACATGATAATTTCCTGTAAACATCTGGCAAACACTCAGCTAATTTCACGGACCTTTTTATTTGACACAACAGAGAAAGATTAGTAAGCTGATGGTAAATCATGAGTGTGAATCTAAAGTAACATTTCCATCAGCAGCCTGGAGTGCAGGTGCTACATACCCTGCCTCTGTACTAGCCTTACTCTAAGCTGCTCACCATTTACGATGACCTGAATATCTTTGAAGTCGATCTCCCCACGAGCCAAGATCCGGCCCTCACAGCGGTATGTTCCTTCATCTGTTTTCTTGATTCCCCGGATCTGCAGGTAGTTGTTGGACAGGACTATAAATCGAACTAGAAAAGACAAAAGGAAGGTTCATCCAAGAATCCTCAGGAAAGCTTACTGCAGGTAACAGGTTCTTCTCCTCTCCTTGCCCCTTCTGGGTTGAGACAAGGCTTAGTGTAATAAAATTACCCTTCCCATCATTTAATGGAGATGCTGCTGTAACTGGATCTGACATTGCCAAGAAAGAAACCAGATGTGGATAGCAGGCAAACTGCTCTGGTGCTTTATACCATAAGTACACACAGAGAGATAAACAGATAAATATACACACACAAACACATTTACATTTAATTAGTATCAGACAACAAGCAATTTGAAACTGTCCCCTCTGCCAGTAAAATGCCCCTCTGGGCATGACAGTCTGCAGCATTTTGAAAGAAAGGGAAAGGTTCTTGCAAGAAGCTTTTAGCCCCTTTTCCTTAGGAAGACTGGAGAGTTTCACAACATGCAGCGTTTCTGTCTGATGGCATTTCTTTTATCTGAAAATTTTTTTCTAGCATTCCTTGGCCTATTCCAGTGTCAAAGCCTGATGGCCATTTCTGTGGGAACATTATTGTCCTGCCATTGCCAAACCACAGCACCTTGAATAACTAAATTCACATCCTAAGACCTAGTGTTAAATACAAATTGCTTCTCTCCTCCCTTGTGACCACCACCATTTTGTTCTCCTGAACCCCTTCTATGAGCCTGATTTGAGCCCTGATGGGAGATGGACATTTGACCCCTGAATAGACAAGCACCAAGACACCTCTTGTGCCTTACCATCTTTTTTTAGGATAACATCCCTGCCTTTGTGCTTCCAGATGATGGTAGGAGGCAGTGAGCTGACCACATCACACACAACCACAGCATCATCCCCTTCCTTGAATTCCTGAGGAGTGGGAGCATTCTTGAACATCAGCTTTTCTGAAAACAATGGAAGGAGAAAGTCACTGCAGCTTTCTCAGCACACGTCCAGCTGTGCTCCTGACTCAAGCCTGAGGAAAGCAAAGAAACCCCAGAGGACATGTTCTCTAGAAATCCTCATGTTCCCAAGGGGAGAATAAAGGTGTGCCTGACTCAGTACACTGCACTGCAACACAGGAACCCCATTTTCCAGCCCTGCCTCCCAGGCATATCAGTGGGCCAAATCAATGCTCTACCTAGCTCACCGATTTGTCCACACTGCAAAGAGAAAATGTGAACTTGGAACTGCTCACCTTCCTGGCAGGAAGGGAAGGAGCTGCTATCACGGCTCTACGGGACAACATGCTGATGGCTTATTAGAATCCTTCTGAATGTGTGATCCTCTTTACTGAAGACTAATCTTATCTCATAGCATTTCTGTCATCCACAAAAGCTGCTCTCTCTGCTTACTCCTCCCAGACATTTATGATGCGCTAGAATGTTCTCCTTCTACCTCTTGTTCTCCCGTCTTTCAGAAGAATTTAAACAGTAGACATGCTGGTAATGCCCTGACAGGCCAAGGTCCTAGTTCCCACTTTCCCCTCAAAACCAAGAAAGGAGAAGGCTGCATCTTCTTAACATCCCCTTTCTTTTCACCCTCCTTCTTCCCCTTTAAAAATAGCCTTTTCTAGGATGGTAAAATGTTTGCCTCCCTAATCTTGCCTCATACATGTGCAAGGTAGACCAGAAAATAGCCTCGGAGCCGCTCTCTTACGGAAAATTTTCACATTGACGGTGGCCTCGGAGTCTCCCTCCTCCACGCTACTGACAACACATTTATAGATGCCAGCATCATCTATGTTGGCGTTGTAGATGGTGAGGGTGGAGGAGAAGTCATCATTTCGCACCACTGAGATGCGCTGTTGGTTCGGTGTCAGCTTCTCACCATTAGGGGAAAACCAGAAAATGTCTTTGTGTTTGGCCTCCCCTGCCACTAGGGACAATAAAAGAAAACAGAGCAAATTGAAATGAGTTCCCAACAAATCTGCACAGAGGAAAATACAACCAGTAGCACTATGTGAAAGGCTGACCCAGGGGAAGGGCTTCTGGTACATGAGAAGCAAGCAAAGAAAATTCTCTCTCACAGCACTATGAATGGTCAGCTGCTGTCCTGCAAAAATGATATTAGGTTGGTTGTATAATCTAAAGGGGTACACTAATTTTAGCCCAGAATGGCCTTCCATTCATCTGGGGATCCCATGTCCCAGTGCCTCCACTACGCAGATCAGCCCGAGAAATAAAAATCTCTTCCTGCTTCTGCTCCATCGTGTTTTCAATAAATACCCGTACTTGCAGGCTAGGCTACTTTGCATACCAAAATGGTGACATTGCTGTAGCAGCAGTTCTGGCATTGATCAGCTTAAACCTCCTGCTGTATCCAGTGTAAATCAGAATTGTTATTAAGTGGTTCCAGGCTGTCTCTTTCTTGCAGCTCATATCTCTGCACTCCTCAGAGTGTGTTTGTTGTTTGGGACAAACTCCTGTTACTGAAGCGGCTTTAATTGATCCCACAGTTTTCTGAATGCAAATATCATCACAACAGCACTTGCTCACAGTATACTTTCATTTTTAAAGCATAGCCATTAAAAAATTACTCTGCAGTTAAGCACTCCTGGATCAGATGACCTCATTACTTGTCCCAGTCAGTATGCTCCTGAGGAATTGTGGTCCTCTGATGGCATTTTGCTCCCAGAACTCACTATAGCATCTATTTGCTCTGTGTCATGCTTCAGGATGCTATCATGTCAGTGCTCCAACATACTAATTCCTCCCATTAGAAACCAGGTCAGCTGCTTTCAGGAGAACCTCTGAAGAGGACACATGGATGCTAATTTGGAAAATGCCATAAAATTGTAGGACCCGCTTTGGGGCACATGGATTGTGTCAGCACTGCACCACATTGTGCAGGAGAACAGCCTGGGGCAGTTGGTGGCCTGAATGAACAGTAAATTGTGTCACAAGAAATGCAGGTTTTCAGCAGCATTAAAATCCTTATTTGCAGATGTAACAACTCTTAAGTCACCTAGCATTCCCATTACTGCTGTTAGCAGTTGATTAGAGAAATAATTTGGAAAAACAAGAGGCTTAATTCTAAAGTCAAAAGATCAAAGAGCTGTGGAATGATGCAAGGTGCTATTGTTGTGGCTATTGCTCCAGCTTGGAGACAACACTTCGGTACCTGTTTGTTCATTTTAAAATCTGTTTGCTGGAGCTGCTTTCTGTTGCCAGCTCTCAAGGGAGAATGCATTTACTGTTTCCAGTAAACAGCATATGTTGCCTTTGCTACTCAGTCTTATAAACCATAAGGGCATATGAGAAAGAAAGAGCAAGAGATCTTGCAGCTAGAGCTGGCACTGGAGCTTTTATCCCAGAGTTAATACATTGATTAACCTTCCCAGCATGAAGACAACTGATGCCATAAGCCATCACTCACCTTGACATAAGAAGAACTTAGATTCTCCAACGCTGATCTCCCCCTGGCTTGGAACAATGTCCACTTGTAGAGAGGCTGGAAAAGAAATGAGCACGCAGAAGATGGTTAGACAATAGGAGGGGTCTTCAGCAAAAAAGCTTTGCCAGCCTTCCAATCCCCATGGCTCCTTTACTCATCTAATGGAAGAGCATAGGGTGGAGCATTCTTAGCTTCGTAAGTGTTGCTCTTTATCAGTGTTTATCTGAATGTACTGTGCCATGGACCCCTGAGGACCCAAAAGAAGTTGCTAACATTCAGAGTTGCTTGCAGCCCTTTATAAAACCACATGGAATGATACAGAAAGGGCTGATTTAAGTTCAAATCTCTACCACACTGCCATACCAGGGAGCACGCTTGGTGTGCACACCAGAACATCAAGCAGCCTGTAAGGACTCCTCTGAAATCAAACTGGAACTGGTTCAAAGGCCTATCCTGGCAGCAAATACAAGTTATCTTTGCTTTGGAGACTTCTTGTTGCTCTATATGATACCATATTCATACAAGCCCCAGTTACCAACCATCACAAATGCAGAGTGGGAGTCACTGGCATACTCCGGGTCCTTAATCTTCCTTGATCTCCTACTCTGACCTTCCAGTCAGAAACCTAGTCCAAACAGCCAGCAAATCGGAGATGTTTATGGCAGACAGAACATACCTGGATTAGGAAGGAAATTTCCTCCGGTATATACTGACAATGACTATTGACAGTTTGTGATTTCTGCCTTCACAGTACTGGCTGAGACTTGCTTCCAAGTTCATCCAGGTACATTTCACCTAATTCCCTCCTACTGCAGAGATGAAAATATTAGCAATACTTTGATCTCTTCCACTGTCTTCTCATGGAATATCATCAGTGCTTTGGCTTTTATGTTAGCATTTTTTAGTTGTTATTTTCTTGATTCTTTGTTAATTTAATTTAGTTTTATTTTTAAATAAGTGACTGAAGGTGTTTTGCCAGTAGAAATGGAACAGATGTTCCATGGACCTGAGTGAAGCATCTATTACATGCCTGTCTGGAATTGACAGAGCCTGGAGTCAGTGAAAGATATTGTACCTTCTGTGCTCCCTTCAACTGAATCCAGCACAGCTTCAAAGGAATCATTTAAAAATAATCCAAGTTAGATAATAATTCCAGAGAGAATATTTGAGGATACTGTTGCTGAAAGAAATTAAAATGATTCTCAGACATTTTCAATCTCCCTTTGGACATCTTTATTTAACTCACGTGTCTTGTCTGAGGGTACTCTCTCACCTTCCTTGTACTTTTCAATGAAGTACATGTTGCCCTTCTAGCTCCTGCATTCAGCCTGTTTTATTTCTGGGTAATCTAATTTCTCTCAGCTATACTATACTTTAATGTAATTCAATCCCAAACAGAACTGCAAATACAAAGTGCCAAATATAATAAAAGGCTAAAGGTTTATTAGATTCAGTGCAGCGAGGACTAAATAGCCTACTTCTATAGGTTCATTTTTGTTGTTTTTCTACATATCTTTCCAACATTTGAATTTTACATTTGGAATAATATTCTGGGTTGCTCTTCCTGGGAAGGTCTCTGCTGTATGGAATGAGTGCAAAGGTACTACAAAGATATCTTAAATGTCTCAAATCCAGACCTCCGAGTTCCTCCAGACCAGATTTCTGCTTTGCAGTACTATCTAAAACATTTATCCTTCTGCATTACAGTGGAACTGGATTTGAGCACAGACAATATTACAAACTCAACTAATGTCTTTGGGCAGCAGCTGCAGCACTATGCAGTGATGCAAATGCTCCAGAAGTAGTTTCCAATATGAACACTCTGGAAGCTGGGGGCATCAGCAAAAGACAGGCACTTTTTAATAATGGGACTTTTTTACAGTGTTTTCAAATTATCAGTTAAACTGTCTTTTATGATCTTGTCTTCAACATGTGAGTGATAGCTCCTGTTTAGAAATTAAATTTACAGAACCAAGAATCCTTAGTCTCACCCAAATGAGAACAATTTATTAAGGAACATTTAGAGCTCCTGGGTGAACAGTCACATGTTTGTTAAAGTTCAGAGGCTCCAATAATTGCTGTCGTAAAAGCTTTCTCACCTTCACTCAGAAGGTAAAAAAGAAAGGCCAACATTGACAACAGCCATTAGCTTGCAGAAAACAATCATCTTAATTGAGCTATTCCTCTACCCCATGTAGCCAGAGCACTTCTCAGCAACTTTACTGCAAATGCTTTGTTTGTCACCCTCTGTGTTTTCATGCTGTAGTGCATGAAAATCCTTCTCCCAGGGCAGCTAATTTTAGCTCCAGACCACAAAGGCATTAGTTTTAGCTGCCAAACACACCTAGGTTTTTAAGAAACATGCACTGCTTCAGAAATGAAAACCTGTTTGTATGTGCCAATGGCAACATTCCTTACAGTACTTGGGAAACAGACATATGGACTGTGGGGGTTAGACATTAAGTATACAGCTATACACAGAATGAAGGAGCACTGCCTGCCATCATTAAAAAAAGGGACATAAGTAGTAGGGTTTTCTGATAAAGTGTTCGAGCACATTTAGCCAACAACCATTCTGACACAGCATTTTTCTTCATAAGTAAACTGGAAGCAATTAATCTGAGCCAGTGGACCTCCGCAAAGGATAATAATAGTGCAAGGTCCATGCCACTTTTCCAGTTTTACTCTCACCAGATTTTAGCAGGCTAGACTGATAAATGCCAGTATTCCATCTCAAAAGACTGGGATACAGCAGTAAACAGAAACAACCCAGTCAAGATTCAATTGAAACCAGAGCTTGCAAGTACTGCAAGTGTTCTAGTTTGGCTAACATTTGCATGTAGTCCCAGTTACTTGGGAGGCTGAGCCTGCCGGATCGCTTGAGCCCAGGAGTTCTGGGCTGCAGTGCGCTATGCCGAGCGGGCGTCCGCGCTAAGGCCAGCATGGTGAGTCCCGGGGAGCCAGGGGACACCAGGTTGACTAAGGAGAAGGTGAATCGAGCCAGTTTGCAGAGGTGAAAGCCATCCAGCTGGCCTTGGACATTGCTGAACGAGAAAAACGGCCAGTACTTTATACTGACTCATGGATGGTGGCAAATGCCCTGTGGGGGTGGTTGCAGCAATGGAAGCAGAACAACTGGCAGCACAGAGGTAAACCCATCTGGGCCGCCGCGTTGTGGCAAGATATTGCTGCCCGGGTAGAGAATCTGGCTGTAAAAGTACGTCACGTAGATGCTCACGTACCCAAGACTCAGGCCACTGAAGAACACCAAAACAAACAACAGGTGGACCAGGCTGCTAAGATTGAAGTGGCTCAGGTGGATCTGGACTGGCAACATAAGGGTGATTTATTTAGAGCTCAGTGGGCCCATGATGCCTTGGGCCATCAAG
>NW_009205029.1:0-24461 GCF_000690835.1 Fulmarus glacialis
CCCAGCCAAAACCACGACAATCACCTTGATTCAAAAGGAATTCTTCCCTCTACAAGGGATTGTGGGGAGTTAGATTTTTGAGAAGGTAGCCTGTTTTACCTCTGAACATTTTTAGAGTACAGAAGTGATATTTTTGGAGCTGAAAGAATTTCTGCTTTAAATTTCTGTGGTATTGATATCATTGTAATTTGAAACAGTAGAAAAATAAATTCCTACATTCAAAATGGAAACTGTATCCTCATGCAAGCACTCATAAAGAGTTCCCAGCCATCAACGAGAAATCATCAGCTGTTTTGAGACAGTTTTCCCAAATTGTCACACAGGAGCAAGCAATAAAAATGTTTTGTAAATATGAGAGAAAATGTCTGCAGTATATGATTTTTAACAACTGGTGAAATAATTTCTTTGCATTTCACTAATAATCAAATATCCGTGTGTGGAATTACCAGAGACTGAAATTTAGACATTTATGAGAAATAAGTCAATGATTAAAATAAAACATCCTTTTATTTCTCAAAGGTTACTCTCTTGAAATAATGAAACTAAGTGAAGTCACAACATTAATGGGACAATCATCAATTCTGTTCCAGCTGCTTTGAGACATTCCAGCTGAAAAAGCAAAAGCAAAGCTTAATATTGTTCACTTTCTAACCCTTGCCTACAGGCTCTTCTGAGAGAAGTGGAGAGTGACCTTAGGCTCTGGTGCTTCTCAGCTGCCAGAATAGCTCCTTGGGCAGCCAGGCTGCTGTAAATTGCAGTATGGATTAGATTGCCCCTGGCTGATTCTAAAGTCAGGGGAATAAAAATATGGCTTTGTTTCCATCTTCTCAGCTGTGCCAGCTGAGGAACCAGCCTTAAAAGTTCACTTCTTGCTAAAGGCATGCAAGGGTGCCACAGACAGAGCTGATAGTCATGTCTGCCTGAAGGACTGAAGGCTATCAGCCAGCCTGTGAACCGGCACATTCACTTATATCCTTCTATGTATTTGTACAGTGCTTTGTACAATGGATGTCTAACCCTTTCTGGTGCCTTTAGGTACCCTTGTACTGCAAATAAATAATGCTATGCTATATATATGTGAGCAAGAGAGAATATTCCTCAGTATTCATCCGATAAACTGTCTTATTTTACAAATATTGAATATTCTGAGAATTAAAAAACATTGACATGACGAGAATGTCTATGCAACTCAAGACAAAAGCTAAAAATATGCTTAAAAATCTAGAAAATGATAATGTTTAAAAATATTCTGAAAATGTATTGTTTTCTAGGAAGAAAAGTTTAAAATTATTAGATGATAATGTTTTTAATTGTTTTTAAGAACTACAAACTGATTCCTTTTTCAGTGATTTAATTTCAATAAAAAGAAGACTTCTCTAAGCTCTGGGATGTTCACTTTGATGGATTTCAGCTCAAACATGAGCTAGCCCACAAGTTCAGCTATCTCCACCCCGTTTCTGTAAGCATTCAAAACCAATAGTAGAATCCCTTGTGCGATTCAGCATGCTGTGTGAGCTCTGCTACGCAATGAGCCTTACCTCAGATGTCATAGGTCAACAGTGAAATCTGTCAATAAACATGTATCATGGATCTATCTCAGTAACCTTTCACCTTTGATTTTTGCATATGTATACTCACACAGGAAGGAGTGTTAAAACTGTATAGTCTCTTCGAAAGTATATAAAAGCAAGATGCTGCAAAGTCAACAAAATGATATCAATACCCACATGATGCATCTATTATAGAAGTAGTAAAATATTATAAGAGGTAAATATCAACGTATGTCTTCCTATACCCTTAAGAATTTAGTCCCATAAAGAAACAGCTCAAACCTTTTTCAAGCTTTATGAAGGCTTCTTTAAATATTTAGAGTTGGGAAAGCCACTTCTTTTCTACCTCAGGCCGATGAAAGAGGAACTTTCCTTTAGTCTTTTTAAAACATGAAAGAGGCAAGATCACTAATGTCAGAAGCCTCCTCCCTTTTCTCTAAAAATGGTTCTTTCAAATCTTCAAACAAGAAAATACTTTCCTCTATAGTTTCCTGATCTTCCACAAGATGTTGAGCCACATATAGTGCTTTAATCCCACCGGGCTTGGTGTGCATGTGTGTGTGTGCTGGTGTGGCCATGTCCGTGTGTATGTTAGGGGAAAAGACAACCCTTTCACTTTCAAACACCATGAAGATTGTAAGAAAGGTTATTTTAGTTATATGCTATTACTTTAGCTAGTCTGCCTGCTTATGTAGTCAAGAATTAAGAACAATAAAATGTTATAATTTATTATATTAAAATAAAACAATGAAGAGCTATACCATAAAAACTATACCATAAAAAGGGTAATGCAATTCTGTTCATTTTTCAGCAATGAATGTACCCAGACTCCCGTCATTTTGCCAAATTTCACCTGTTTTTAAATACCTTGGGAAACAGGTATGTGTGATTATTGTTTAATATATAATGGCTAACATACGTTAAAAAGGTTGGGACAAAGGAAGCACCCAGCTCTCATCCTCTCAACAGTCCCCAGCCTTTTACATTCTACCTTCACAGTAATCTACAGAATATGAAGCATGTAAAAATGCAACGTGAGTATGCATAAATACGGTGACTGAAGGAGGAAAAAAAAATTCCTAGATCCATGCCCCTTCCCAGGTTGTATACCCTCAAAATTCAAGCTGAAGGGAATCATGCTAAGCATCTCTGTGCAATCTAACAGTAACAGTATAGAAAAAGATGAGGTTGGACTCTCAGTCAGACCCCAGTAGTTCATGCCATAAAGTCTTAGAGTAGATCTTAAATCAGACTTCAGTGGTAATTAGGTCCTCAGGCCTTACAATGGTCCTGCAAACTTTCTCCTTCTATGTCCAGAGCAGTGTCTTGCTTACATAATTAAAATGAATTACTTTCATACACTTTTTAAGCATGTTGAAAAATGCCTTACATACACTCTTAAAGGAAATACTCCTGTGGTGACATAGGGCTAGCTGATTTACTTCGGTTACATGCACTTACTGAACTTTTCAAAGTGCTCAACGCTAAAAGCTACTTATACATAATTTATGTCATATTTGCTGGCTGAACTCTGTTCTCATACTTCATGCCTGCCATTCTCATGAGCATAATAGCAATAATCCATCATGTATATGTATAGCATTCTGATGCTGTTTGCAGGTTGATAAGGATAAAGATACTACGAAAAGATAAATAGATGGTGGCTGCACCAAAGCCCTGGGCTTATTAGAATTTAGGAGGGGAAACTTTATTCTTTCATATTTACATTAGCTCTTGTGTACCATGTTTTATACTGCAGTACAATACTGTAGTGGTAAATGTTAACTGTCCATGTTTCCTTATAGGACATGGTTAATTAACAGAAATTCCAATTGTCTTTTGTTCTTATTAGGGCAATTCCAGAACTGTCATAAATACATTTAGCTCTCTTGGAGCCACTGGAGTCTTGCAAATTCATAATTGCTATGGAGTTGGACTTTATATGTATACTTTATTCCCAGTAGCATCAGGGTAAATAAATAAAGGTTTGTATTTGAATGTTACCATCTCAAAAGGATTTATCGAGAGTTAGCTGATCATGTGGATTAAATTCCATGTTTGTAGTATATAGGACTGCAAATACTTTTTTTCTCAACATAATGATGGAGGCCAAGAGGTGTGATCCTTCTCAGTGAGTCTTCCAGAAAGCTGGACCTGTACAATGTGCCTTCTTAAGGCAGCATGTGGATGGCCTGAATTCCATCTTCTTTAATGTTTGCCTTTCTAATTCTTTCCACAAAAAAAAGAGAAAAGCTAAGGATTAAAATAATCAAGCAGGAAAAGAAACTGGCCTGAACATATAAGTTAAAGCAGAGCTGACTATAAATTTCTAAATTTCAGTGAATGCATAGTCTCTTTCAATTGCTTCTATGTTTCTCAAACCTTTCCTTAATTTTTTAAAAAAGTGTACAAGATTGAGAAAGATTTACAGGCCTCTAATATATATGTTTTGTTGGTTCACTATGGACACCCTGAAAAGCAAAAGCTTTCATTTTAATTTTCAGTAGACAGGAGATTATATTAATAAAGCCTTCTTGGAAGCTCTACAGAAATCTTCTATAAAGTACCTGCATTGTCCTCTGCGTAACTACTGTCACGTGACCAATTGCATAAAGAGAAAGTAAAATGTAAAGATTTAATCAGACTAACCTGCTGGCAGAAAATATTAAATAAAAATGTTTCTAGAACTTTGCAGCTTTGTGGTTCATAAGTACTGATCTTAATGTTTATATTGTCCAGTAAGAAAAAAAAGGATCATCTAAAAATAATGTGCAGCAAAATATGACCGTAATTAATAATAGACAGTATTTATCATATCCTTTTCTTTTTTTTAAGGTTATAAGTGATTATTTAGGATATATTGAGGATATGCTACTCAGTGGCACTGCTTTCAGAGATTAGCTCTGAATATAGTTAGTTAGCTCTGAATAAATTGCTCTGAATAAATAAAAAAATTGTTGTGGGATAGAGTAGCTCCATGCAGAGACACTGACAAAGCATGAATCAGAGTTTCCCAGTGAGAGGCAGGCCTAATTAGACAGGTGGAGTGCTGCACTAACGTGACTATGCTGCCCTTCATTCTGGTGGTGGTTTGGGACTTTATGCATGGCACTGCTCTGCCTGGAGGGCCCTATTAAAACCTTTGCATTTTAGGATGAAATCCCTTCTCTATTCAAGTCAATGGTGAGATTCCTATTGCCTTTAACAGGACTCAGTCGTCTTACCTGTTTTAGAATCCGCTCCATTAAATGGGTGGGTACTCTAACAATAAAGATGAAAGTGTGCATGAACAAACTTAGAAAGGCTGAGGAACAAAAATATACCACAAGAAACTTACATAAAAAGAAATACGAAAAAGTTCCACAAATTCATTAAAATAAAGAAAAGATGAAAGAAAGAAAATGTCTGTTACTTTACAGAAAGGAGGACCAAATAACAGAAGACATAACGAAGTGCAAAATCTTCACTATAGTTTTTCTTCATTCTTCACCAAAAAGGTTAATTGTGACCAGAAGCTCAATATAATTAATATTAGCAACTAAGTGCTAGAACTATAAACCAGAATTGGTTAACAGAGAGAAAGGTTCTTAGATGAACCAGATCTGTTCAAATCACCACAACTTAACAATATTTTTCCCTAAAGTAAAATCCTCTCTGAACCATTAGCAGTCACCTTTGAGAACTTTCAGAACTGATGAAGGCTGAGGGGACATCTAATGGAAACACACAACTAGTAAACTAAAAAGGAAAAGAGTATTATGCATCATACGCCTAGCTTACACATAAAATGATACCACAATAAAAAATTAATCAGTGATTTTCTCTCTGAGTACCTAGAAAATCTGAGCTTGATTAAAAGTAACCACAATAGAGTTACTGAAATCACAACAGAGTTACAAATCACAACAGGCCACTGTGATATCCTTCCATGACACCACAAATAAGTGGGTAACAGGGAAGTATTTACATACTTTTTCTTTACTGACATGCGACCATTCCATATGACACTGTCATAAGTATGGAAATACGTTCTCACTGGAAATTACTGTAAAATCAGTTGAATCGCTCAGCAGAGACATCTTAGCATCTGTTCACTGTCAGACTGAAAGAAATACTTGAGTGCAGCATTATGCAATATTTGCATTTACAATTGAAAGACTAGTATTTGTGGATAACATTAACCAGGAAGGTTATAGACATTCTGGAAGGTAGATTTATATTCAGCATGATTTTGATAAACTGGGGAAATGGTGCAAAGCAGTAAAATAGAATATAACGAAGACAGATGCAAACTTTCTAGGAAGGAAAAGAAAATGCGAAATACAGAATGGCTCACTAGGCAGATATACTGTAGAAATGGGTCTAAGGATTACAATGGGTTGCAAATGGAACATCAGTCTATGTTGCAAAACCAGCAGAAAAAGGATGATTTAAAATATGTAAGTCCTGAGACATACGGAGTAATTATTTCACTGTAGTCAGCATTTGTGAAGCCTTGACAGGATTACTGAATGCAGTTTTAAGTACTAAGGAAAGAAGGGGATGAGACAGAAGCAACAAAATGATAATAGATGTGGAAAATATGAACACTGAGCAAAGGTTGAATGAAAAAAATGAAAAGCCTTTCTTATTTAGTCTTGAAAAGAGAACCTTGGGGTGACATGATAAGTCTTACAATATACAAATTGTTGTCAGGAGAACAAGCATTTGTTGTCAATATTGCCACCAAAAGCAAAACAAAAATAATTGGTTGCAGTAGGAGAGATTTATGTTATATATCAGGAATACCTTTTTATTACAGTTAAGAATGGGTTACCTACATCGCTTGTGGAGTGCCTGTCATTAGAGATTTTAAAGAGTAGTTTTGATAGATTACTGTTAAGATTGGTCTAAATATACTTGTTCTAGCCTCAAAGCAAGATGATGTCATATTCTGAGTTCCTTTGCAGCTCCACATTTCTAGGATTCTACATGTCTGGACAAAAGTTTAATTTAAGCTTTTAAATTACAGTTACTCTCAAAATGTCTTTTGCATGTTTAACAAAATGCTAAGGATTTTTTTCTCCACCAGAAAAAAAAACATTACAAATATGACAGAGCCTTGAAATTGGAAGATTTAGGAGTTTTTCTACATGTTTGTTTGTTTATTGCAACATAATATATAAGTGAGGGAATAATATTTTCTGTATACAATAAATAAAAAAATGTTTCAGTAGAAGAGTTTAGTAAACCTTTTTCTAGCTAACTCTGCTGAATGAAAGGAGCAATCTTACAGCATAGCAATTGTAGAAGTAACTGTTACTTCACTGTATCTCCTCTAATGTATGTATTTTTCACCATAAAGATTTTTTTCTAAGTGACTTGGATCATGAAGTCTCTTGAAAAAATTCCACATTATCTGCATTTATAACTTCTCTTAGGTCTCCATACAAAATAAACGTCACTGAGAAAGGAATTGACTTTTACTAACTTGTGTGCAAATGGGAAGCAAATCTTTGTTTAAGACCTTTAGTCACCAAACAAATAAGGATTATGATAATGGATAAAATCTTGGCAAAACTTCCTTGAAGGTCAGCGCAACCCTGCTTTGGTCGAGTGGATTTATCTATGCTTTTAAAGGTGTATCTTTTTCACTAAAAGAATGAAATTTAATTTAAATGTGAAAAGGTAAAATGTACTGGCTTTTGTGTTGATGACTTAATCATGAACAGAAGGAGAGCTCTGATGTGTGAGGTGGTCCAGGATGAAAAAAGAAAATTACTGTTCCACCTCTAACCATGGATCTGTTAGCATTTAAAAAAATACATTTCTTCCTTTGTATAGAAAATATCATAATGGCTCTTATATCAAATCATTCCTGTTAATGAAACTGGAATATTCTTTACATTAAGTTGCAGTTAGCTATGCTTTTCATTCCTTCCCTGGTATTTGTGGGATGTTTAGAGTCAGATATAATTTCATTATTATTTTGATTTCTCACAAGTATTCATTGTTAAACTATGCGGGCATCTTACATTGACCTGTAATGTGATGCCTCCACCAGGATGAGATCTGTACTGCTCTAATTGTGAATTTCAAGTTGCTTACAATGAACCGAGAACACCATACACTTTTTAATGTACTCACAACTTGTTTCTGAGTTAAAACAAAATTAAAAGTTAATGCATTAAACTACCTCACTCTTTGAATAGTCCCTTGAAAATACCTGTCATCTTAATAGGTTCAATCATTAATCAGACACTTAAAAGTGCCTGAGTGGTAGCAATGCAACTTATTTTTGGATTAGCTTTTTATGAGTGTTACTTGAACTCAGTCTGGACAGCATATCCAGTGGATATAAAATACCTTCACTTACAACCCCTCAATTTCACCAACATTTTTTCAAAAAAATCATTTAAATAAATGAAACCTGTCATAGCAGGACTCACCTCTTTTCCTGTAATAATAACGTTAAAGATTAAACACAAAAGAAGCAAAAATAAGGATAATTTCAAAATTATGTTTTAAATACATTTTTCCAAGAATGTTTTTAGTGTTTACTTCTAAACACTTTGCCCTCTAAGAAGAGATTCTGAGGGGAATAAAAGTTGCATTTTACCACTTTTGATGTCGGAAATGAGATAGGTGGCCTTACCTTTCACTAAGTGTGACTTAGGGTATGGACTGGGATCCAAATAATGACATTATTTGGCCCCTATTCACATATATAGCAAGGAACATGGAGAGAATAATTTCAATAAGGCCTCCATACTTCTGGTTGCAACCACCTATGTTGAAGCAAATACTACTTCTGTGCAAAACAAATGAGTCCTCAATTTCTGTATCCTGCTTTCATATTTGTCTTTTTAAAGATGCTTTACATGGCCTGCAGAATTTTAACGTCCCTGATCAGGCACCAGCTGAATGGTTTTTTTTTCTGGTGTACAACCCTGTTCTAGTCACCTTCACTTCACCTCATTCTTTTGTTAGATCTGGTATTAAGACCAACCAGGGTATAAAGTTTTGTCTCCCTCCCACAACTGAAGTTGTTTTAGAAATAGTGAATATTTTTCTTAGAATATTTTGGCCACAGAATGTATAAAAATGTCTGAAACGTATTAAAGAGATTTGCCTGGAAAGTCTGTTTTCAAGCTTACTTATCACTAAGAATGTTCTTTAAAATAATTTAAATTTTTTTCTAATTTGTCTTGAAGTCATTTAACTGGGACAAAATCAGGATAAAAAAGGCGAAGAAAGTATAGGCTTCTTTGTCCATTTGTTGTACTGAAAAGTACCAAAACAATGTGTTAATAATTGTTAGTCCTTAACGTATGTGGTAATTCTGGTCTCTGATTGTATTTGTGTACCATCTATGAGTTTTGAATTTTGTTTGATATTGGAAAAAAAAATCACCTAAATCACCTTAACTGTGTGTTTCTTTCTTTTATATTATATAATCTGATATTATTTATCTGAGTGATTATTCACAAAAGAAATCATACATTTATTGTAGGTGAACTGTTACATTACAACACAACTGAGGAACAGGACTTTCAAAACCTTCTAACTGTCCTCTTACTGAGGCAATTAAATGAGTCAGATAAGAGATCTGACCACACGGTCCACTACTAAGACAATATATCCAAATGAAATTAATTACTCTGTAGAAACATGACAAGAACAATTACATGTAAGTGTTGATCCTGGCCAGTGTATCTTGCCATAGCCTGTTCCAAGCCTCTGGGTTGTAAGATTGAAAGATTGAACAGATTTAAAGTTTGTTAAAATTACCTTCTCCTGTTTATCTACAGTGTATAAACAGGTATAAATTTAATTTTTTTAAAAGTCTTAGTTAAAAGAGACCAGAATACAATATACATTTGGACCAATCATTATTAATCAATATATTGAATTTTTAGTAGCGAATATTGTCAAAAACATGTTATTGAATTCTACTTTGTACACGTAATCCATTAAAATAATAATAATTTCAAAAATTCATGAAAATATCATTAAATAGTTTAGATAATGAGTACATTCTGTAAAATCTATTTGTAGTCATTCAAAGGATAAAATGAAGAAAAAGTCATTGCCTGACCAACTTTCTTGTACTTTAAAAAGTCATTTCTAAAGACTTGGAAAGCACTTCGTGCAATTATAGATGCTGAAAAATAATAAATTTTAAAAATTAGAATTTTTTAAAGATTATATGGCACTTTCCATTCATGATCCCAAATTGATTTTGGACAAAAATCAGTAGAGTCACGAAGTTTGGAATTATTTGCAGCTGGCTCTTGGGCACCATGGATAATGCATTTTGGTTAGTGTCACGTTTCTTCTGAAGAATCTTTTAGAACAGAAATGACACATCAGACTTCCCAGTATGGATTTCTGTTTCATGTACACAGACACATTTTTCAATGATATTCAATGGTACATTGAGTACTACAATTATGTAGGAATTTGAAAAGAAACATGTCACAAAGCAATACAGAAATATACATTACAGTACAAAATGTAAAGTAAGGCCAAAAAAAAGTTGGAGTATTGAAGTATATTAAAGGATTACGTTTTAAGTTACAAAAAATATTCGCATTTATAAGACACGATTTAATTATTAAGAAATGAATGATAGCTTTCTTCTAGATGATAAAATAGGAGTGTATACATTATAGAAAAATAAGCAAAAGCAGAAAACCACTGACAAACCAGCAATTGTGTCAGTCTCTGGGAGGGATGCACTGACTGGTTTTAAAAAGAGATGTAATGAAACCGATATGTAACATGGTGCAACACAGAGTGTTATTCTGATTCCAACAGTTATGCAGATGGTCTGTGCAGCGGCTCTGACTCTTCAGGAAGACACAGGAGAAGTGGTTCTAAGGGAGGGCAGTTCCACAGGGATCTCACAGACGTTTTCAGCCACTGTTCTAGGGCCAGCAGGTGCGTCTATACCCTGTCATGGAGAATGGCATAGAGATGTTCGAGCTAATGTCAAGTCAGTTGGGATAGCCACCTAGCTCAGAAAAGCACTGTGTAGGAATACTAATTCAGACACTAAAATCAGTGCAGATGAATTAGCAATGCTAATTGACATAGACGGTGCCTCAATAAGGCACTTGTAGTGCTTTTGGTACTGGTGTTATTACCTCTGCCAAGCTTTGGTGATTGCTTGAGTCATGTGATACCCTGAGCACAGAGTTTTTGTTCACATGGAACTTCTTTTGAATCTACAAGAATGTCAAGTTTTTTCCTATCTTTCTTCAACTTTAAAACTCAATTTATAGGGACAAAGAATACTAGAAATATCAAAATAAAACTGTTATCAGGGCATATATGACTAGACTTTTTAAACAAAATTATGAAAATAAATTTTAAAAATTGGGGAAATAGGAAGAAAGTATTTTATGCATATTACCTAGATAAGAAATAGTATTTTCCCTATATCCTCTGTTGTCTTAGAATTATTTTAATTTTTGAACTTCAATATAAATTTTATTCAGAAAAATATTTTGAGATATTGCCTTGATAAAGTGTAATTATAACATAATCATACGGATTTTCTAAAACAATCATGCTGACCAGTCAGCAAAGTCAGAATTGCTATTGACTTTGTTTATGGCAAAGCCTGATAATCACTAAACCCTCCACAAAGTGTTATGAAACCAAATTTCTGAGAAATTTGTAAGGATAAGACTTTTAAATTTCTTTTAAAGATATACTTCTGCTGAATTTTTGATTCTCTGATTGTGTTTACTAATAATTATTTATTGATCTCTATATACTGGTAGTCTGTTATTCATGCTGTCTTTGAGATCTCTTTTTTAGTTTTAAACAAACTATTGCAATCTGTTTGCACAGAGTCCCATGCCAAAAATATGCAACAAGCATGTGTTATCATGATATATTAGAATTCAAGCAATAGGTGTTTTTCACTTCTAATCACCAGAATTTGCATTTTATGAAATAGCAAAAATTTATCTTAATACATTTCCTGATTATTATAATTGGAGTACAGCTCCAAAAGTTGTGTCCATGCAGTAGAAAACACATAAAAGCTCCCTTTAAAAATGCTATGATAATTTTTTTAAAGCACTCTTATGTTGAAAGACTACAGGATGTTACAGTCTGCACTTCTTGTATTAGAGCTAGTTTTGTCAGATCAACAGAGCCTTGAATGTGTTTAGCACCAAGGGAGGCTGACGCAGGGTTCTGTTTCAGGCATTTGTGAGGCTCATTATCATACTGTATGAGTTATAATTACACTTCTTGAGAGTAGGAGGAAGCTTTGTCAAAATCTCCAGGATGTATAAGATAACATTTCAAGACCTACTTGTAGCTCTGGAACAACAGACAAAAGGACACATTGAAAATATAATATGTCTCTCTTTGCTGTGCACTGTACTGGTACAGTTGTTTTTATCATAGTATCTATGATAAAAACTCATAGTTTCTCAGGGTTCCTATGTGTCTGCTTCTGTTTAGAGAATTATTTGTGATGTTCCGTGTCTTATAATGCTTTGCAGCCCAAGTAAAATTTGTGTTAAATATATTTGAAAATTAGATTCCCCCTAATGTTATTTTAAGGCCCTCCTCCACGCTCTGATACTAGCCGGAGGAAAAAAAAAAGATATGATGAAGGAATTATTTTTTCTGCTCTTAATTTAGCCTTGCTGCAGTCAGCAAGCATTCACCATTGAATCTCCTCTAAATTCAAGCTTTTGCACATATGTGACAGAACAAGACATGCAAGGCTACAGTTTGATAAACACTTTTTTCTGTGCCTGTGCTGACTCAGGCAGAACCTACATATCTGGCACTCCTTATCTTCATTTCCCTTGGTTAAAAATAACTGAGGAAAATAGCTTATTTTTACTCTGGATCAATTTTTCAGTCCCACGGCACAAACCTGCAAACAGTTGTACTAGCTTAACTGAGGAGATGGCATAAAGGCTACAATGATTGATGAGAACTCCTTAAGACAATACTGATGCTGAAAGAAATGTTCCTCAAAATACACTGCAAAGACATACATGAAATGAAATTCCTTCTTCTGTTGTGTGTAAAAGTGAATAAGAGAAAAGGAAGAGCTGTTTGGAACCAAGTATGCATTGATTTTTCTATTTTGCACTACTAATTTTTTTACAATCCTGATACTTGTAGTAGTATATAGCTTTTTTTTTCATCAATAAATGAATCAGATTTTATTTTTTTTAAAGTGCAAAACCCCAAGCAGTTCAGAAATGAAATCTTATTTTAAGCCCAATTACTCTTCCTATCCAGGAAAACCAGACTTTATTAAATTGCCTTTTCTATGTTTAAGTTTATTAAACTGGCTTCATTCCATTTTTTTTTTTTTTTTTTTTTTTTGTGTGTCTTCTGAGTGCTTGTTATTCTTTCATTTCTTGAATTCCTATAGCATGATTTAACATGATTCTTAATATGCTTAATAAATCTTGGATAGATTTTCTTAAGTATAGAAGTACTTCACTGATAACTTATCATTAACAGAACGTACCCAGGAAAATGCTGGATAATAGATACACCAGGAGCCTCTGTTCTCACAGAAAAATGAGACCTGAAGAATTCTTTTTACTAGAAGGTGTGCCCATCAGCTTCCAGAAGTCAGTTCTCTACTACATTTTGGGTTATACTGCATTATTTTACTTCTAACGAGTTATGTTAGACTAATGCAGCATTGTATATGGGCAAAATAGATGGATACAGTTCTTTGTTTAAAGTCTAATCCAAGTTCTTCTAAGATCTTAGTTTTAAGGTCTTATCCTTTCCAAGAAAAAACAGATAACAATGTTGTTGATTCTCTTAATTAAAGTCTCTGCCACTGAATACTTCTTTACAAGAGAAATACAATAACAATTATAGTTATGCACAAAGGAGTCTGCAGACTGTGAAGGGACTATTTCAAATGTCTTCTTTTTTTAATCTCAGTAACAGAAGTGATACCTTTATTTTTGTTTAAGAGGTTCTTCAGCATTTCTAATCAATGTCAGATACATCTCTTTTTCAGTTATTTTTCCCCCCTGTAGGTTGCCTTTCCTTCATCTGCATGCTATCTTGATTTTTTGCAAATATGATTGGACCAAACCTAAGTCTACTTTTCTTTATAGTAGTGTGCCAAGAGGATGCCTTATTGATTGTTTGCCATTACTTCACAAGGATTTTTTTAAATGTAAGGTTCATTTTATATTAAAATATCAGAAAACAAACACATTCAGGTTTGACCCTCAATCTTCAAACCACTTAAGAAATATATTCATAGGGTCCCATTGAATAAAAATGAACATCAATAGGACCAGGGCCACAGAGATGAATTCTGAAATAACACACATCTTTTGGTTGTTAAAGGTATTTGCCATTCACCTCCTTGTTTTTCTCTTCTAATTTGGAGAATTTTTCTAACCATTTTTAGCTTCAATAAATAGAAATTTTCATTGTTACATGAGCAGAGTTAAGTCAAATTTCCTTGTAAAAGGACATTTATTCTTCTCTGTATTATTTTAATTACTACTTTAAGGGACTATGTACGTTCATCTCAAGTACTAAAACAAAAGGCTTCAGGATGACTTTGGAATAAAAACTGCTCATACTGTTATTGCAATGCCAGGGTTACAAGTCCACTGCTGAGCTTTTTACTTCTTTTCCTTCCAGGAACCTATTTGACTTTAAATATTATTTTGACAAAATTGTGTGTGGCCCATTCCTTTTAGCACCTTGTCAAGATAGTTTTGCCCCCTCTAATCTTAACCATTTACATTTTTATCCTGACTTATTTTTTCTGTGTATGACAAACATTTGTTCCTGTCTTAGCTACAGTATATATGTTTCTAAATATCAAATTAAGAAATACTTAGCTAATATTCCATGTTGATGATCAAATGTACTATTAATTCATAGCTCATAATTTGAAAGATAGTTACTTGCAAGAAACAAGGAAGTGTTTAGAGGGCAAGAATAATGAGTCTGGATTTGGACTTAAAGTAAGGTTTCTACAACGGCTCACAGCTTAGGAGACTGATTCACAAGTATGATGGCTTACTTGAGTTGCTGCAGAAATTCCTGACCCCACTGTGTGGCCTGCCTTTCTCTGCCTCCTTTATGCATAAACAGGTCAGCCAACACAAAATGCTGAAATATCTTCACTTCAGAGCTTGGTATGTTAAAGAAAAATAGCCCCAGTGAAAATTCCCTTCTTTCTATGACTCTTTAGTTTGCTCTCAGTGCAAAGGAGTGCAAACCTCCAAATTAGGAGCAGAGTGTACAGCTGTGGATAATGTTTTCTCTAGCTATTTATTAATCTGTTCATTCATATATACAAGGGCTAATATAATTCACAGATCAAATATTTTTGAAGGTCACTTACAACATTCTTCACTGCAATGACTTTAAATTTGCTGCGGGGTTTGGCTGGACATTATCTCTTTCAAGAACAGTCTTTTAAATTTTCTAGAAAGCGGACTTAAAAAAAGTTTATTCGTAACTAACCTGATTATATTTTTGTCAAAAATAATAACCTCTCCATATTGCTTGTTTTTGTTTTCTAGTTAGTCAAATATTTTAGTAGCTGTAGGGTATAAAATCTGTCATTTATTGCAAGAAATGGGGTGGAGTAGAGTTCTTCCCGTCACAGCTGATGACGCCTAATTATATACCAGAATATAGAACTCCCTGGGGAAGAAAAGAATTCAGATCATGCTCAAGTGCAATTGTTTAAGGCTATTTTGGATGGTGTGAGTATTTATGAGCTCTATTAATAATAAATGAACTAATGTTGTAGCTCTACAATTTGCAGACAACCTCATCTGACCGTTGAGAAGATGTTGGCTTTCTGGCAATAATGAAAATACATAAATATTAATATCTTAAAAAAAAACCCCAAACCTCTTATCACTGTATAACAGTTGAAAATACATAAAATGTAATAAAAAATATGAAAACTATTGGACATTGCAATTTGGGGTAGCTAACTATGTTTCTTCATTTATGGTTTAAAAGTCACATTAGATATTCTCTCAGTAACAAAAGCCATTACATTTTTACTCTTCAACCAGTTACTTAACCAAGAGTATTAATTACTTGTTGAATCACAATGTTGGAGAAATATACGGATGCACAGAAACTTTGTAAGCCTTTGCACATAACTTTTTGGTGTACTTTTTATACCTGTCTGAAAGCTAAATTAATGCTACATAATTCCAGGTAAGTTAAAAAAAAAATAAATGAGCCCCATGCAAAAGAGCACTTATCATACTCACTTTGTAATTTTATGTTGACAGACACACAGAAGCCCACACAAATGCCAGTAAATGCCTTCTAAGCACCTGTTTCCAGTTTGAAAGTGTTGATAATTACAAAGCTTGTTAGCATTTTGTTTGGGGTTATTCTTACTTTGTTATATAACTAATTCCACAAAAATTATACCATACTGAACAGGAAAACAATTCATTCATGGTTTCTATTGTTTGTGATCATCATTATAATGCCTATGGAGCAGGACAAAATATAAAACTAACATTTACCTTCATTTCTTAAAGTTTGAGGACATGTTTTTACCCACTCTGATTGGGGTGGGTACCTACACTTGTAGCACACTCCACAATTAGGAGAATAAGAATCACCTTCTGAATTGAGAGTCAGGATAGTTTTATTCTTTCCACTTACTTTTACACTAGAGAAAGTTTCTGCTTGCTCAGGGAGTTCTATGCCAGTATGTGATGTAGGTGCATCCTGGGAGTCCTACACATCCTGGGAACTGGGGCAGGAGTGGAGAGAAGACACTGGGAAAGTGTTATAAAACTTGTACAACTCTGCAAGACACATATGCCTATTTTCCTGGTGGGTCCAGCAATACTCTACAAGCTTTTTTCCTTTGATTTTCCTACAACTAAGCTGTCAGTTATACCGAACAGGGACAGAATATGTTCATCACTGAATTCAATCAGCATAAACCAGGGACTGTAAAAGATTAAAAAAATGAAAAAGACAAAATAGCGGTGCAAGTTAATTGCTTTTATCTCCTGTCAGTGAATTTAGTAATTCTTTTCAGTAGCATAAACATGTACCTTTATCACCACACAATTTCATATATAAGTATGACTACATATATATTTATGTATCAGATCTAAGTGTAAAATAATGGAAGGATCCCCTGGCAGGACAGGAAGGACATAAAAGCATGCGGATATGAGCATTTGTAACCCTGAATCCAAAATGCAAAGCAATGCCAAGGGTACAGCTATAGTTGAGCTACACTTTAATCAAAAGATATAGCTCAGAGAAAGATAGTCTGATAAAATTCCTTTCTTCTTCTTCTCGCAGAAAATGTACATTGTCTATTTATTTGGATAATTAATCTGTTTTGCATATTACCCCTCCAACCTAGAGCCTTCTCTTTCAGAGAGATTAAGAGAATCAAACACAAGAAATGTACTACAACTAAGAACGAATCTTTTCTTTCTGGTTCTCTTCCTATTGTAAAGGCCTATTGTGCAGGTGCTTTTGCAATAATCTGCCTACCTCAATGCATAGGAAATATTACAAAACTTGCCTATGTCATACGCCTGAGTTGGGCTTTTGTTGGTTATCCCCAATCTCACAGAGTTGGGCAGAGTGTAAAAAGGGATAATAGGGAACAAGTTACAAGACCCTTCAGCAAGGAGGCCATTATTTCTTTTCCAACACATAACAAATAATAGTCTCTCTTAGTATTATCTTGATAATGAATAACCTGCACTGATCTTGTTTTGTATGGTGGTGTTCTTTAAACCTCTGTTGTATTATATGCTCTGACATACATGCGCATCCACTATTTCAAAATTTTCTGTTTAGAACCCCACCAGTTAAAAAGCCCTAGCCTTAAGTTGTTGTAATTATTCTATAACACTTCTTGCCTAAGCACTCTTATATAGCTGCTATAACAGAACTGTGTGATCCCCAAAATTCTAGACAACCATCTCATTTCTAACAAGGCATTAACAGGGTCAAAGATTCACTCTCATTCACTGAGCAACATTAAACAAGAATAATTGGAGATACTCTTGCTATTTTTAAACAGCTAAGGGAATCTCCATACCAATAATTTGTTTAAACCATTAGCAGTGAGATGGTAATATTGAATCCATTAATAATTTCCATTTCATGAATTTCTGTTTTACTTTTCTGAATCAGAAGCGTAAACCTATCCTACTTACAGCAGTTTTCAGAAACCTGAGGGACTTGTCTTCTCTACTTTCTTTTAATTGTGATAAAGCATGAGGTTCATTGCAGTTGACCAGTACATGTTGGAGAGGGCAAGGCATACTTTTCTTTTCTTTGAGATATTTCTAATAGTAATAGAAAGAAAATCATAGTCTGTAGGTCAGTGTTGGTATAACCAAGATCTACTAAACACACAATTCTTCACTGAAAAGAATGTTCAGGGCATCTTCAGGGCTAAATGCAGATGTCCTTGTCCATGAAGAACTGAGTCTTATTCCACAGGAGCTGATGATCCAGGTCTTCTCATAACACTTCCACATCTCCCTGAGGTCAAAGGATTTTCCCCAACTTGTGCAAAATGGTTTTCTCTTGGGATAGGGTGCTATTCCACACACAGAGGAATTAGAATCTGTCCAAGTGCTCTATCACCTTTATTAATATATGAGGAAATGTTTTCCTGATTTTAAAGAGTTGTATAAACTATAATGCTTTTTTCCCCTTCATATCTTATCACCCATTTTGTTTCAAACCACTAGCTACCATAGCAAATAATGTACTAAAGAGTGAATATAGATAGCATAACTGTCATCTAGATAGATAATGTCTACATGCAATATGTGACCAATGGCTTAGATTTCTGCTTTTAAACGTATGGTGTTTTCATAAGTCATTTGAAATCTTCCCTGTTTTCTAGCTGTAACTTATATCTGTAAAATGTTTCTGTTGTTGTTTAATCATTTACACTCTAAAAGTATGACAAAAAAAAATGCATAATGTGAAGCAAGTAAGGTTCTGACTGAATATAAGGGAAAATTTTTTCACTATTAGAAGAGTCAAGCATTGGAGCAGGCTGCCCAGACAGGTTGTGAAATCTCCAGCCTTGAAGTTTTCCAGACCCAACTGCATACAGGCCTGGGCAACCTGGTCTGATCTATCAATTGATCCTGGTTTGAGCAGGAGGTTGGGCTAGAAAACTCCTCAGGTTCCTTCCAGACTGAATTATCCTATTAACCTATGCTGCTACTACAATTAATTATTGAATGCTAGGTGTATTAAACTTTCTAATTTCTTACTGACTCTCACTTAATCCTAATCTCTCCCCACAGTTCCCCCCAGCCATACATAGAAACAGTACTGTTAAAGTCTACCAGGGACAGGGACTGTGGAGCTTAACAATAGTCTACTATCTTGGAGAACAGAAGATACTTTCCTGCTGTCTTAGTGCCTAGAAGTTTTACATTTCAGGTACCCTAGAAAAGAATTCTTTGTGTTTTCTATCACACCCCATCTCTCCCTCCAACATCCAGGTGGTTATAGACAGTTGCAGATTTAATCTTATTTTGGTCTGCCTTAGTTTATACTTTAAAAGAGACTTCACCGTGGCACTTTTGCTTCGTGGCGTAGGGATAAAATGGGGATGGACAATCACGCATAGCTTTATTTGCAGAACACTGGGCATTTCTGTTGTTGAAGCTATACAGTATGTTTTATATGAGATGGAAAGCTATCTGTGAAAAAATAATCTCTCTGGCTTTTCATAATTTTCCCACGGCTATCCTTTGTCTCCATGACCAATTAGTTGTTGAAACTCAAGGCTCTCATATTTAGTTTTCTTCTTACTCTGCCTGTTTCAATGTTAAATCCACACTTTTATTTCCATTCTATTCTCCCATTTACCCTCTCTGGTCTGGACTGGATTTCACTTGAACTGGACAGTTTCTTTCTGCCAGAGCTCAGTATTAGGATCTCTAGAAGCACATCATCAACAATCTACAATTGCTGGTTAACAATGTCCTGGAGCTGCAAATTGAAAAGTCCTCCTTCATACTAGAATAGAGAATATTCTACATAAGCAAAGATATCTGAAACAATAGTTGGTAATCATCTTTATGTTGTATATTAACTTTAGTTTTTGAAAAGCTTCTAACAGATTAGAGTAGATTTTCGTATAGAAGACTAAATTAATGTCTTTCAAACAAAAGCCACTCCCAACCAATTTCTAAATAACTGCTCCGAAGTGTGATGCTATTCTATCTCTTAAAAAAAGTCTGGCAATAATTTAACATTGGAAAACAATATAGTCTTTTCTACTTTCATTATCAGAAGTAAATGAACTGTTTTATATTAAAGTAAAAAAAAAAAAAAAGCACAAAGAAAATCAATCTGAAGCAATCATTGGGAATGGAAAACATATACCCAAACAGATGAAGTTTATTGATATTCTGAGCAAATGAAAGCAGCATGTTATAATGAAAATAATCAGACTACCTTAAAAATAAGTGGTATTACCACCATCTAGCAAAATAGGTGTTCAGATATGCTTGGAGAAATTAATGCTCAGCAGAATTAAAGGCCAATGTGGTTGCAGAAACAAAGCCAAATCAAGCAACTGTTCCCTCTGCATTTAAATACCACTGTGTTAGAATTATACAGTTTATGTATGACCTGGTATTGAAATCTTAGCAGTATCGTACAGTAACCATCTCTGGAGTATTCTGTGCACACAAACTACAGTCATTTTGCTTTCAGTGGCCCTCAGTCACTGTCAGCTATGGATCATTAAATGTTGAGCATAGTATGTCATAAGAACAGATTCACTGTCTAAGTCTAGTTCTGGATGAAAATAGTTAGTATGCATTGATGAAACATAGTGGGACTTGAGATGATGGGTAATAAGCAAAGCACTTTCAGCTTCACTGTATGCAAGGAAAATTCAAGTACATATATAAAGAGCTGGCCCCTTTTCTAGATCTCAATCTGTAATCTCTGAGTGAGACTCCTCTTATTCAGTGCTCAGTGAGTTCAGTCTGATCAAAATGTGTGTCACCCAAAGCATTATGGAAATCCACAAGGTCGTTCAACATGTGGTCTGTCCATAGCTCAAAACTGTCTATATTTTTACACAACCATTGCAGAGTTGAACTGAAGCTATTTTCATGACTTATTGGAGACATAACTGTGACACTCATTCAGTGGCCTCCTGCCTTATGCATCTAGTTATTTGAATGAAAAAGACTATCACACTGCAAACGAAGAGGAATATTTGCCCATGCACAAATGTCAAACTCTATGATCATGGGCATGAATCTTGTATTCTCAGGAAATTTTTAGTAGCATCTACAGTTTACTCATTAAAAAAAAAAAAAAAAAAGAACCTCCACTTTCCCATCCAGTATGGGCAAATATTCACCTGTATCAGTTGGACAATGTCTATCACTTGCTTTCCTGGCACAATCTCTAGCCATTGGATGGCACAGTCTTGTGCTGACTGCAAGACTGACTCATCGCCAGCGTACCTTGAACAGTTAAAGCAGTGTATCTAAGACCAGATGTGCAGTCGTTCTGCCACAGAGGGGATAGTATTCTATCCCTTTAGAATACTAGGAGGAGTATTCTAAAAAGCATTTTTCTTACTGGCACTGTGACTTTGGGAGTGGCCTCAGTAGCCTTACACTGAGAAGAAGGGCTGATATGATGCCATGTCCACATTCGGTGCTGGTGGGGATCTTTTACAAGTTTGATAACTGAACATGGCTTGGGCTGGCATAACCTTACTCATGCAATTTGGATTATAATTTCTATTCACTTTTCTTTCCCTCTTCTTCTATAGTGCACTGTCTGACATCTTTCTAAACTGACACAGAAACAGAGTTCTGTCTGAACGTTGGGGATTATATTTTACTGATTCTTTAACATGCAGATGCTTTCTAAATAAATGTCCTACATTTTCTGTTTCTAATATCTCTTTCCCATAGGTTAGCCTCCTTACAGGGAATGCTGGCTTCCTCATTCCTTCACTATTGCTGTCCCTCTGACCAACTACAACAGACAGAAATCCCTTGCCTCAACAAAGTAGCTAGAAGGGAACTCTGTCTTTTTACTGTATAACCTAACACCAGCTTGTATAGGTGCCTGTGTCAAGAGGGTTGGATATCTACAGCTGAGTAGGTATCGGCTGAGTGGATATCAACTGATGGGTGCGTATCAACTGAGAAAACATTTAAACCTTTGTGGTATGAATTTGAATCAACCTAATTTGGCCAGGTCTTAGGCTTCTATATTTTCAGTTTCTCTATTGCTTTCTGAGACCTGGTAGGTAGGTGATTTTCAGCACAATCCTTGATCTGTTTTCCAGTCTGTAGATGTCAGTTAGTGATCTGTCAGTTGTAGTAGCATATGTATGCGACTGAAATGATTCCATAAAGACACAGAAGAAAAAGATTTTTCTAATGATAAAGCTGCCTACTATTTCTCTATCATCCAACACAAAAAAAAGAATTTTTCAAGACATTTAGAAATGGTACATTTTCTTCTGCAAATATTAACTATAAAATGCAGATTCATAGAAAGCCAAAACACTTTAAAATTACTACTATTTCAGCTCAGTACAATAGAATTAGACTTAAGTGAATTCTACCATTCTCCCAATAACTTCTTCAGCTGCAACTTAAAATGGCCTGATTAGAGAGCGGCTCATTCTATCTAGCTAAAAGGAAATAACTTTTCCTTATATCTCTTTTCTGAGCCTTCAGCTTCCGTTGCACACTCATGAACTCCTAATACTGTTCTCCAGTAAACAGCCCCTTTAGAATGCAAATATCTCCCAAAATAATTCTGCCACACTGAATCTGGCTCCACTGAGCCCTACCCTGTAAGAGAGTTTTTTTGTCACTTATTTGAAGTAGATATGAAAAATACATTGCAAATAACAGTTCTATTTTTGAATGCTATTAACTCATTACGTCCCATAACCAACTATATAAAGGGTGTCTGCAAGGAATGCGTTGCATGGTTTGTCAGTTCTTTGCTCAGTCATCTTTTGTGTTCAGTACTAACCTAAACTAGAGTAATCATACAGTAATCAGAGTCAATAATGATGCTGGAAGGGACCTCTGGAAATCATCTGGTCAAATCTCAAAATGTAATTCAGGTTGTTTAGGACCTTGACCAGTCAAAATATTTCCAACAAGTGATATTTCAAAATCTCTCTGGAAAATCTGTTCTGGTGTTTAGTCACCTTCATTGGGACTTTTTTTTTTCTTATGCTTGGTGAAAACTTCTCTTGCTGCAGCTTGCGCCTATCATCTCATGCATGTCACTGTGAAGACTCTGGGTCCATCTTCTCTGTAACCCTCCTCCATGCAGTTGAAATTTTCAGCTAAATCTCCACTTAGCTTTCTGTTCTCCAGGCTAAACAACCCAGCTCTCTCAATCTCTTCTTGTGCAACATGTGCTCTGGCCCCCAACATTATTAATGCTTCTTCACTGGACTTGCTCTAGTTCCTTCAGCTCTAGCATTGATGACCTGAAAGCCAGACACAACATTCTAGATGTGTCTCGATAAGTGCTAAGTACAGTATATAATTGTCTCTGTCAACCTGAAAACTACGCTCTTGCTATTGCAGTTATTGCAATATGCAGTTAGCCTTCAGCACTACAAGAGCACAAGCTGATTCATTTTTTGCTTCATCCAACAGAAGCCCCAGCTATCCACCAGCCTGTGCAATTGTATGGGATTATTCAGAAAGGGTTTGGTTTTTCTAATTCTATCCTTGCATGCCTAAACAATGCTTCTCTTGTCCTCCTTGGTAGCACATCCCTTCAACTCCTTTTTTAGTGTTCAAGCTCAGAGAAGAGTACTGTGTTCAGCCAAGGAGGCTCATACCTTACCCACTCATTTTCTTGCACATTGGGCTAGAGTCTCGGGCTTTGAAGAGGTTGTCTTTAAAGATAAATCTTCATTTGTGCTCTTTTGCCCTTCAGGACAGACCCCCTCAGGATCCAGCCTATTAAGAAAAGCCTAAATACACTCTCCTGAGGTCCAAGGGGTTTATTTATGCACCACTTTCCTCAGGATCTTAAACTATTCTGTCTTATGATCACTGCAGTCAAGGCTGTCATTAGCGGTCACACCACCAGTACATCCATCAGAACCTGTGTCAAAAAATTGCCCTCAACACACTGGAGAAATCAGTTGCCAGTTGTGGCTGCCCCACCAAATCTCTGCAGTCCTAGCGATGCCATACCTCTGCAGATCTTCATGGGCTTCCTGTTCTTCCTCTTTGTCCCTCATGCTTCACAGGTCTGTGTAGAGAGCTGAGGCGGCAGTAAGCTCCCGGTCCCACTACCCCAGCCAGGGAGCAGGGCAGGTAGGGTGGAGGCAGGGGCAGCCCCAGCCCAGGGCATCGAATATCTCCCTGGGGATGGGCATGGGCCAAGGCCAGGCTGGGACATCAGCCCATAGGTGGGGGTCAAGATCAGGCCTAGCGGGGGGAACTGGGGTCAGACACAGACCTGGGATAGCTAGGTAGGGTCATGTGGACAGGGATGGGACAAGGCCAGTTGGGAATGTGTGCTGGTTTTTGTTGGGATAGAGTTAATTTTCTTCAGAGAAGCTATTATGAGGCTATGTTCTGGATTTGTGATGAAAACAGTGTTGATAATACAGGGATGTTTTAGTTATTGCTGAGCAGTGCTTACACAGAGTCAAGGCCTTTTCTGCTTCTCACCCCACCCCACCAGCAAGTAGGCTGGGGATGCACAAGAAGTTGGGAGGGGACACAGCTGGGACAGCTGACCCCAACTGACCAAAGGGTTATTCCATATCATATGATGTCATGTTCAGCATATAAATCTGGGGGAAGAAGAAGGAAGGGGGGGACGTTGGGAGTTACAATGTTTGTCTTCCCAAGTAACCATTACGCGTGATGGAGCCCT
>NW_009205029.1:24757-28103 GCF_000690835.1 Fulmarus glacialis
GTTTTTCTGCTATAATCGGGCGGTTTTCTGTCCCTGCCATGGGGCTTGCTTGCCTTACTGTGTATTAGAGTCTAATGCTCGTTAGTGGCTCTTTTTTGCTGTCGCTGCCTGCTGTACTGCTGGACTGCTGATCATCTTACTGTGCTGTGCCTGGGAACATTTTGATAACAGCAATGGCGATGTGCCTGGGCTGGCAGATGGCCAGGGCATCACTGCTGTTTCTGTGCTGCTGTACTGGACAGGCTGGAACTCCAGTGTGAGTCCCCCCTCGAGTCGAAGGGACTGTGACCTATGGATGAGTCCATGTGGGAGCAGGACACCCCGAAACGTCTGTGGCCATGGATAAGCCTATGCCAGAGCAGGTACATCTCGAAGTGTCTGTGGCTGCGGGTATGTCTTGTTCCCAACCAAAAAAAAATACTTCTGAACGGATTGTGGCCCAAGGATAAGTCCACGCTGCAGCAGGTACACCTTGAAGCGTCAATGGCTGTGCATGAGCACATGCTGGAGCACCTCAAAGTGTGTGGCCATGGAAAAGCCCATGACAGGATGTCAGCCTGTGGATCAGGGACAGGCCCTCTGTGTTCCTGGGAAATTGCCTTACTTTGCATTACTTTGTCAAGGGGGATGTGAGAGCCTCCGCTGTGGCCGTCTCTGTCAACCAGTTTGCCCCCACTGCTGTAGCTCTGCAGTCAGGTCCTGGGGCGGGAGGTGAGACTGTGTTACAGAATCAGTTCATTTGGCTCCCAGGAAGGGAGAAATCTATAAAACTCACTCATCAGCACCAAGGGGCCCTAAAGCCCTGTTCACTTCAGTGGCCTACAAAAAGTGGAGAAGGGAAAATAGAGGAAATTTTATATTCCCTTCTTATTCTGAATTCGACTGAAACTTGCTATACTGGTTTCTACTCCACAAGAAGGAGGAAAGAGGAACCCTAACAAACTTCTCTAACTCTGAATTTATAGTGACTTTTAGCATTCTTCCCACTACAAAAAACAGAATCAAAAACTGTCAAGATATTATTATTGTTGCTATTATTATTATTATTATTATTATTCATTATTATTGTTTTTTAACTTATCCACTAAATTAGACTAACTCATGTCCACAATGACAAAAAATTCTGGAAAAGATTAAAATAAGTGCACCGTATCAGTGCCTGTTTCAAAAATAGCAGTAATATTAAAGCTCAATGAATGCAAAAATACTGAAAGTGCTTAATATATTTTATTTGATTATTTATTATAGATTATGATAAAGAAAATGCACTTAATAATAGCAAGCCCAGAATAGAAATAGAAGGTTCTGAGATACAGATTCAATTCTTAATGTTTGTGAAAAGACTAGATTTGTTTTATTAAATTGGTCTCCTTTATCTTTGTCACCAATATAATATATCAAAATGTTTAAGCTTAATATACTTTATGAGTTCTACTAATACACTGTTGTAACATAGCCCATTATTTTACTATCTCATTTCCATGATTGTTGTTCTTTTTTTTTTTTTTAAGGTTTCAGTTACTTGCAAAGCACAAAAATGGAATGGTCTGTTGAGAGAAACATAATAATAATAACAAGAACAAGAACAACAATAAACTAAATTACACAGGGAACCATAAGCAATGGAAAGCAGTAGATATTGCTGTCTTTTTCTGGATAATAAAAACGAAACGTGAAATGTCACATCATTAACCTATTTCTGTTAAAATTAAACATAGTGGAAATCCTCTGTAGTTTGCTATGATTGTGATATTACAACCCTGTTGTTATTTCTAAACACTTTAATAGCTTCCACTTAAAAATTAACTCAATTATCTAATTAATTTAATTTTAATGAATTTTAATTACATAGCTTTTTAACTACATAATTCATTGCTAAGGAGGACTAATACCCATATTTATTCTCAGTTTATGAAGTCTTCCATATGCGACATTATTAACATTAAGACACTATTGCTAAGACGTATATCATCATAGAACACGATGACATAAAACCTTAAAAGCAGCAATACATTTCTTTGAGTTTTCAGTTAAAACTCAGCAGTAGAAAGCCAATGCAGACTTACAGGTTTTCCAGCTGCAGTTCACAGTTCTTACTTAAACAAAATACAAAGCTTGCAAAATTTCTTCTACAAAAAGGAGTAAAAAAGTTCAGAGCCAAATTTTTATGAGTGCTAACAAAGACACAGTGTGGAGCCATGGCAGTTTACATCAGCCAACAATCTGGCCTCTGAGAGTCAAAAGAGTCAAAGAAGTGACTACAATGTTATTATATGCTATTTTAAGTCCACAAAATTATTCTCATGTCAGTGTATTAAATGGTATAAATGAGTCAACAGATAGGAATAAAGCAGATGAGAATCAAGACCACATCCCCCCCTCAATGTAGCACAGAAAGAAGCATCTTCCTGGTCATCGGTTAGCACAACTAGTGTGTCCTGAAGACTTCCGTTACGTATTCCAAGCCGGGAAAGAAAACATGGCCATTGTGTTCAGAAACATTCTGACTGATGCCTCCAGAGTTACTGTCAGGGAGAAAATTACCAGTGTCCAATAGAGATTTGAAGTTAGGAGAGGCAGTGGGGAAAGAGAGTAGTGTGTGTGAATCCCCCAGATGTATTTGAAGCTTGCTAGTAGGTTGAGGAAAGATGACTACTGGAGGTTACTTATCTTTGGTTGGTTGTTACGGTTTGTGTGACTTTCAGCGTCTGGTTAAATGCGACTCTCAACTATTTTTGAGTGGTTAGATAGGTGATACAGACAGCATATTTTTCATCTCAATTTAGCTAGAATATTAGAATCTTGTCTTTCAAATTGTCAAGGAAATGTGTCAAATTGTTCAAGGAAATATTTCTACCCTCTAGCCTTTAAATCAAGGTACGCTTCTTTCTGCTGACTTGCAGTATTTAAACTCACTCATTCCTATGTACAGAAAATCCACATTAATAATGTGTTAAAACTGTCACAGAGAAAGTCCCAAGCATTTCCTTCTTTCAAAGAATTGCAGAATCATAGAAGGGCAGAGGTGAAAAGGGACCTACATCATCTACCTCAATCCCCCTGCCCAAAGGAGTGTCTGCTAGAGCAGATTGATTAGGCCCCTGTCCTGTCAGGTTTTGAGTATCTCTGAGGATGGAGACTCCACAACCTCTCTAGGCAACCTGTCCCAGTGCTCAATCACCCTCACAGTAATTTTTAATTTTTTTTTTTTGTACAGTTAAACAGAATTCCTGTATTTCAGTTCGTGCCCATTGCCTCTTGTTCCTTCACAGGGCACCACTGACAAGAGTCTGGCTCTGTCTTCTTTGCCCCCTCTCATCCCCCATAATCCAAGAGGAAGAAGTTA
>NW_009205030.1:0-8772 GCF_000690835.1 Fulmarus glacialis
TTCTATGAATCTATGATTCTATGATTCTACCTCCCCTGCCCTGAGAGGCACAGAGGAGACAGGAATGGGGGGTTGTGTCAGTTCATAACTATTCCTCTTTGCCACTCCTTCCTTCTCACTTTTGCCCTGCTCCTGTGTAGGGTCCTTTTCACGGGCTGCAGTTCTGCAGGACAAACCTGAAGAATAAGTCTCCATTGGCTGCAGCTCCTGCCAGGACAACTTGCTCCTTCATGGGCCCTCCACGAGCTGCAGCTTCTTTTAGGAAATATCCACCTGTCCACCATGGTCCTCTCCACGGGCTGCAGGGGAATCTCTACTCCAGCACCTGGAGCACCTCCTTCCTCTCCTTCTTCTCTGACCCTGGTGTTCACAGGGTTGCTTCTCACCATTTTTTTTCTTCATGTTTTGCCTGTTCCTAAATATGTTTTGCCAGCCACACATGTGGCTGAGGGGCTCAGCCATGCCCTGCAGTGGGTCTGTTGGAGCTGGCTGGAACCAGATATGTCCAGCACAGGGCAGCCCCGGTCCCTCTTCACTAAGGACATCCCTGCAGCCCACCCACCCCGCTACCAAAACCTTGCCACCTACACCTGATACAACTGTACTTCAGTGCACTTAAAAGAAGTAGATTAGTTTTAAAAGGAAAGAGAGCAAGAACAGAGATTCAATGTAAGTTGGTCATTCTGATTAGAGGAGCTATTTTCTCAGGGAGAAATAATTTGCAATATGTAGAGTAAATAAGAACACCACAGACACAGTAGGATCTGATGGCTTACAGCTGTAGATAGCACTGTGAGAGATTGTGATTTCTGGTAAAGGACAGAATGAAGTTTCCAATCAGTACTCTTCCACTCTTTTTAATCCAGTAAATAGAAGTGACAGAAGAAAAACAGGATAAGGTTCAAAACAGGAGAAAAAACCCTTGTGATAGTGAAAACAACTTTCAAGTCATTTCCTTTACACAATGAAAATACTTTTACTTCTTTAGAAATTGTATAAAGTGGATGAAGACTTTTTGAAGTTATTAATTTCTCTAAGTGGTACCTTACTCTCACATCCTCTCTAATAGTTGCTAATCAAAACAGTATGCCAAAGGCAACCATGTAGGAAAGTAGCAGATATAGCAAATATTCTTTGCAAATAACAAGCATAAGAAGGTCTGATGGTATGAACAGGAAAAAAGCAAAGCGGCTGAAAACAGACAGAAGAATAGATATGTACTAAATAAACAAGCGGTAACGTGAAAATAGATGGTATGGTTTAGGATGGCTTGGAGTTTTGGCCATCTGTCAAAAGCAGACTGAGAATGAGAAAGGAATGCTTCCAATAATTTTCTTAGAAAGCCAATCTTACTTTCTTTGCAGCTTCACTGGTATCTGAGATGGAAAAGGAAAGATTAGACTTTCATTTTTCAGAACATTTATAAAAAATAAGAATATTATCATCCTGCTAGTAGAACATATTTCAAAATTCAGTATATATATGGCAATATCTTTCCTTTAAAAATACTTTCATAAATCTATGATGATCACTTTTGACTGAAGTATTTAGCAGCACTTTTAAAACAAAGACCTTGATCCTCGAATAACTAATTTTGTTTTAAAAAAGCATTGATTTAAATACCTTAATATTAATTTAACATTTACTGTATTCATTATTCATTTAGTATTTTAATTCATCACATCTATAACTGATGACAACATTCAGTAAAATTTACTTTTTTTCTGAGTTCTTACGTCTCATTAGAATAGTAAGCAAAGAGGGGTAATATTAACTAGAGGGGTCAACAGTATTTTTTTTTTTAGAAGAAACAAGGAAAAACAAGAATAAGAGAGAAATTTCACCAGTGTCATTTCTTAGCATTAAGACACTACAAGTGTATGAGTAAATTACCTCTGCCATTTATTCTTAGAGTGTCATTAGGCTTAAAATATTCCAATTGTCTATGTTACATTGCATTTTCTTCCCTGCTCCTGCCTTGTTAATCTGGGTTACTGATCTTTCCTTGTCTGCTGTCTTTTTTTTCTTCTTTTTGTTGTTGTTGTTGTTGTTGTTGTTGTCCAAGATCCTAATATATTTTACAGAGCTACTTGGCTTCTAGATTTCTGGCACAATCTCTGTTTGATTTGAGTTCACTGCCCCACCCTGCTCTTTGCACTTAGAATAAGAGTAGTTCGGATTCTCAAGTGAGAGTCAACTTTAGATGCAGATATCTAAGATTAGGTTTCTATTATGCCAATGTCCTTGTATAAGTTAGGTGTCTAACCTCCAATATTACATATCAGTGGAGATCTAGTTACAGCAATTAGTGGAGTTTAGAATGGTATTTACCACACATGCTCTAAATTACACGCATATGTGAATTCAAGCTGAATAGCCTTCTAGACTCCATTGACTGTATTGTCTAAGGTGAAACAATTTAGTGACACAAGCATAGGCATTTAGTGCCATGGGAGATCAAGGGGTATCTAAGACATCTGCGTGACATTGGTAGATATGACACAGGATCTGAGAGACCTATGCTTATTTTGGAGCAGCACCTGGAAGCTGAGCAAGATATCCTAGGACATTACAAATGGCACAAGACACCAATGTATAAATAACTGAACTGGGCACCTTCACTCAATAAGCACATGCTCAGGAAATGGGATGTCACTAGTACTAACGCTCCTATTAGAATTGAACATAGCATTGTAAAACTAACTCACTTCTTAAATTAATTGCTGCTTCCTTTCTTTTGAGTTAGGAAATATATATTTGAAAATATATTTTGATAGTATAAGTTGCCTTTTAGGTAATAGATAGCCTTTTGGACTGATAATGTTCTGGGTAAACATTTTATGGAAATTAGATCCATGTTTCATCATGCACTCCCTCAAGGTATCAGAATTCTTTGGTACAGCTTCCGGTAAGATCTTTATGATCACTGAAATGATTGACAGTGGGGAAATGTTTGCATTTATGCTTGTTTTTATCTCATCGGATTTAACAGGCATTAACTAAATGAAAAGAGTCAATAGTATCCTTTTTCCATCCAGTATTTATTGGCTGTATTGCAACAAAATGAATAAAAAATAAAGTTTTGATAGCAATTGCAAAGTCTTGTGGGGAAAAAAAAAAAAGAAAGAAAAAAGAAAGAGAGAGAATGGAAAAACACTGTGAGCATCACAGCTTGATATTGACCATCTCTTCTTGTGGCATAATTTAAATCAAAGATAAAGTAATAAGTAAAAAAAGATAAAATAGATTATATAATATATTTGATCCAATAAAATTTTATAATCTTTTAAGTTAAACACTTCAGACCCAATCTCAATTGTCTAAAGCAAAAAATGTACTTCAAGTGCCTAGATTAGGTAGATATAGATATGGATTTTCTTAAGTTCTTAGAACAACCAGGGTATCTTCTTACAGCCCTGGAATTCCCATATTCCCCCATCTTCTAAAGGCTTCCTTTAGGAGAATCTTCGAACAAATAACAAATGGCTCTCTGACTCTGATTTCATCATGCAAAAAATGTGTACAGAAATACAATGATGTGAAAAACAGAAGAGTATGGAGGAATACATATAAGTATTTTACTTAAATGGACTGCTGTGAATGTTAAAATTGTGTATGCATTCAGACAGAGAAGATTTAAGCAAGACTGAGCAGTTTGTCAAAATCCTCTCCAGAGTGATTATCTGCTAGGCTTTTTGTAATATAAAATCTTCATTATTGGAATGGGGGATTTAAAAGTGTCAAATCTTCCCCCTTTACGTTTTTCAGAAGTGCCTACATATATAGGATGCCTCTATTTTTGGATTACTAATGCTTATTCCTATACTGCTAAATAGAAAAGGAAGAGGGACTGATCTGATTCAAAAGCCTGCTAGGATAAACTGGATTGCTTCCATGCCCTGTTAGGCTTGTCAAGTGGATTGGTTGTGGACAGTTAGTTTCAACTGTCCAAAACTTTGGGATATGTGTTCTGGTTTCCTGCATACATTCCATGCCATAGATGGTATAGCCCCGTCCTTCTTCTGGATTTTCGTTCACAGGCATGAAACACAGGTGCTGGTTTATGTTACAGATCTGTTCATAGCATATTCTGCACTTCTAGCCTTTACATTTGCGAATTTTTCTACGTAGGCCTTACACTTTTCACAGGAAATCATAAACAAAAAATTTGTTTTTTAATAGTCAGGGTCTTGTGCCTCTGTACACCTTCCCCAGACCTGCACGACAGCCTGTAGCTGGGGCACCTTATCCATGTCCCCAGGTTAACTGTGTAGCCATGAGATAAGCAGAGCGACAACAGTATTTACAACTACAGCCGTGGTTATATGACATGATGAGCTCACAAAAGCTTCTCATCCCAAATGCCTTCCTGACATTCTTAACACCATAATAATGATCATTGTATAAAAGGATGAAACAGATCTTGGGATATCTAAGACTGCTTTTTTGCTCAAAGGTCCCCCAATCCTTTTTCCTCTCAAATAGGAGGACTTTGCGTATGTTAACATGTAGCAGATCCTCAAACAAGGGGATGTCAGAAAGCATGTCCTTCCTGTGCAAAGATCACCTCAGTTGGTCATGTAGCTCTTTTGCCCTGTTTAACAATTCTGCATTTGTAAGATCCCTCACCGCTGTAAGCTCTGTGTTACTGCCAGAAAAAAAACAGATATTATTGTTGGTGTTATTTAGATCAGTTAAATAGCACTGCTTTTTGTCTATAATTTTGGAATGGGGGACAGGCTGCAGGATTCTGTGCACCCCATCCCCAACAGCTTTTACAATAATGATAGCTAGGCAGAAACTCTGATCAAAACACAATTTTCCTTTATGTTATAGGAGACTACTGACCCAGTCTAAAAATTTTGCAGTGTGCATATTGTTTAAATTAATAGTGAGGGAATATAGAGAGTCATGCATGCTGACAGCTTCAAGATGGAGCTGACTGTAATCACCAAGTTAAAACAGCTGGGGTAAATTAACAAAAATTTGCTCTGCACCCCAAACATGTCCTTCCTGTGCAAAGATCACCTCAGTTGGTCATGTAGCTCTTTTGCCCTGTTTAACAATTCTGCATTTGTAAGATCCCTCACCGCTGTAAGCTCTGTGTTACTGCCAGAAAAAAACAGATATTATTGTTGGTGTTATTTAGATCAGTTAAATAGCACTGCTTTTTGTCTATAATTTTGGAATGGGGGACAGGCTGCAGGATTCTGTGCACCCCATCCCCAACAGCTTTTACAATAATGATAGCTAGGCAGAAACTCTGATCAAAACACAATTTTCCTTTATGTTATAGGAGACTACTGACCCAGTCTAAAAATTTTGCAGTGTGCATATTGTTTAAATTAATAGTGAGGGAATATAGAGAGTCATGCATGCTGACAGCTTCAAGATGGAGCTGACTGTAATCACCAAGTTAAAACAGCTGGGGTAAATTAACAAAAATTTGCTCTGCACCCCAAACAAATGTGTCATAAGCTTCATGCAGTGATACCTGATCTGAATTAAGAAATATGTGTTCTTTACATATTGCCTAGCCCCAAATCACTGGATTGGCCATTCTTGCTGCTGAATATGCTCCATGGAAGCCTTGGGATGGTCTGCCACCCTCGCCACCACGCCTGCTACATTGAGAGTGGGGGTAAAATCGGGCATTCAAATGACCCCTCAGGACTTGGAAGTGCAGCAAATGGCCCTGCCATACAATGAGGGAAACAGCCTCATTGCGTTCAACAGTCAACATTTCAACAGTTCCCCAGCTCTGCAAGGGGCTGCAGTAGCAGGACTCCATTCCAGGGTGTCATCTTCTACACTAGTAGGAGATATGTTCACTGTCCCACCAGATTCAGAAAAGCAGTTTACATTTAAGGAACCTTCTAGTCCCCTTGGCCCCTTGCTAACAAGATGCTTGCAGTGATGAAACGTTCATTTAGCTTTCCTAATTAGCAGTCTTTGTTGTAAAAGTTTTTTTCTGTTTTGTTAGCTTATAACCAACAGAACTAACAGCCCCACAAGCCACCACCGTTCTGTTTGCTACTCCTCTGTGCCTGGAAATAATCATGGTCTTTCAGCTCTGCAACACCCCCATTACCCTTACTGATCTGCTTGGTCTTTCTGTGGTATCTGTGATCTCTAAGAGAATGGGGCTGTGGTCTGTGTCCCAAAGCCTGTGTTTTTCTGCTTTTGCAATAATCATTGTCTACCAGGATGGTCTTGACCGCATGCTTGATCTTCTGCCTCTTCTTTGCAGCATTGCCCTAAGGGTAAGGAAACATATAGAACAGCCTACACCCCACAATGGTCTCATAGGTTTTGAAAGATACCCCAAAACCAAGGGCAAAGGGAGTGCTCCCCTCAGTGCATTTGTGTGACACCTACCTCAAAATGCATCATCTGGTTTTGCATAGGCTTTTCTGGGAAGCCCCTAGGGACTTTTTCTTAACGTCCCTACGTGCATGTTCTTCTGAAGTTGGCATTTTCGCAGACAGTGTTGCCTGTGTCTTGCAACATCATGCAAAGCCCAAAGTCTGCCCCAGTAATACTGCGTGGGCATCCTGTCTGGCTGCAGCTGGATGCAGGGACCTCTCAGTCCAGCTTACAGGACTGGTGTCTTCTTTACATGTGACAGAGATTGCGCCGGAGGGCTCCTCACTGGGCCCCCTAGGTGGGGTCCATAGCCTTTGGGCATGTTCTGATTTGTCTATGCCTCCCACCCCTTTTGGCACCCCTCCACTCTCTCGAAGTTCATCTCCACCTCAATATGTCAGGGCTTGTCCTGAAGCCCTGTAGAGTGGGGGACTCTGAACCTGCCTTTTACTTTTGATTAATTACTTTCTATTCACATTGAAACGTCAATAATTCATTTCATTAGCTCTTATAAAAGAATGTGTTCTTTCTTTTCTGATGTCCTTCTGGGTACACTGGTAGGGGTGGCTCGTCCTGCCAGGCAATTATAGGTCAGCATGAAACCACATGGGGCATGACATTGTGGAAAATAGAGGCTCCCTGTCATAGAACAGTGTCTGAAACCACATGGCAGACATGGTGTATGTACATGGGAGAGGCTTCCTGCTCTGCCAGAAGTTGGGTAGAATTTGTTGCTGTACTACCTACTCTCTGTTACTCCCAAAGCCTTTCATGAGGCTCAGTTATTATATTTGAAATAATTGACCGTAGCTATATTCAACTAGTAACTATAAATAATGTTTAAATAAATAACTGAATAAATATTTTAGTTGAATTAATTTAATGAAATATTTAATTAATAATTACCAGTAAATAAATAATTTGAGAAATGTTGCAATAAATGGATGTATTTATAATAAAATAAAATGAGCAATCTGCATAGAAAAAGTACAAAATAAGTTAAATAAATTGCTGTTACAGAGAATATCTGGAGAATATCTGGAACATTCGTAAGTGATGATACTGTTTATTATTTACAAAACAGCTGTCAGATTGTTCTGGGGTGTCAATAATACACTGCCTTTGCTTAGGCTTGAGTTAGGAGAGCACAGCTTCATTTATATACCTGAAAATAAGGACTCATGATTTCAAACGATACTCTTCTATGGTCCTGTGATCTAAAAATTAGTTGGCTTAAAGCCATTTGAAAAAGAGACTTCACAGTGGAGCACTCATCCATTCCTAATCTCAAAATTGTAGTATTTTGATGTATAAAACACCTGAAAAGCTATCTTAGCTTGGTTTTGTAATCTTTCAGATCTCACATATTTGAAATCAAGGCAGCTTTTATGGATGGAAATCATGAGGTTTTCTATAGGAAAGTGCATATTTTAAAATTTAAGTATTGCCAAAATATTACTTATAAAATCTTAGGTATATAAAAATGCAGCAATAGCACAAGGTTCGGTACATTACTCTAACACCTCTTCAACAATGGAGTAATCACAAATTGATAGAACCATGTACCTTACTAGAGCTTATTTGAAGGTGGACACAGTAAAGTCCTGTCAAGTGTTCCCCTTCCTTCTTTTCTTTTTCTTTCTTTTTCCTTCAATCTGTGTCTTCTGTTCTTTTCTCCCTCCAAAATCACCTGAAGATTTTAATTTTTATAACCTGTGCTTGAGTTGTCAGTTCCTATTACAGAACTCTTTCAACTAAATCTTTTCAGGCTTCTAAAAATAGATCATAACTATTATCTATACTAGAAATACATGCAAACATTATATTTTCTTGTGGTGGGTTGACTCTGGCTGGATGCCAAAGCCGCTCCATTGCTCCCCCTTCTCAACTGGACAGGGAAGAGAAAATATAATGAAAGGCTCGTGGGTCAAGATAAGGAGGGGAGAGATCACTCAGCAATTACCGTCACGGCAAAACAGACTCGACTTGGGAAAAAATTAAATTAATTTATTACCAATCAAACCAGAGTAGGGTTATGAGAAACAAAAACTAAATCTTAAAACACCTTCCCCCCACTCCTCCCTTCTTCCTGGGCTCAACCTCACTCCTGATTTTCTCTACCTCTTCCCACTCCCAGCGGCACAAGGGGGATGGGGAATGGGGATTGCGGTCAGTTCATCACACGTCGTTTCTGCCGCTCCTTCCTCCTCAGGGGGAGGACTACTCACACTCTTCCCCTGTTCCAGCGTGGGGTCCCTCTCATGGGAGACAACCCTCCATGAACTTCTCCAAGTGAGCCCTTCTCACGGACTGTAGTTCTTCGCGAACTGCTCCAGTGAGGGTCCCTTCCACAGGGTGCAGTCCTTCAGGAACAGACTGCTCCAGTGCACATCCCCCACAGGATCA
>NW_009205030.1:8855-9337 GCF_000690835.1 Fulmarus glacialis
CTTCCCACGGGGTCACAGCCTCCTTCGGGCACATCCACCTGCTCTGGCATGGGGTCCTCCACGGGCTGCAGGTGGATATCTGCTTCACCATTAACCTTCATGGGCTGCAGCGGGACAGCCTGCCTTACCATGTGTTCTGGTTTCGTCTGGGATAGGTTAATTTTCTTCCTAGTAGCTGGTACAGCGCTGTGTTTTGGATTTAGTACGAGAATAATGTTGATAACACACTGATGTTTTAGTTGTTGCTAAGTAGTGCTCACGTTAGTCAGCTAGGACTTTTCAGCTTCCCATGCTCTGCCAGGTGCACGAGAAACTGGGAGGGAGCATAGCCAGGACAGCTAACCCAATTAGCCAACGGGGTATTCCGTACCATATGACGTCACGTCATTCTCAGGATATAAACTGGGTTTTCGGGGGGAGTTGGCAGGGGGAGAGGCGGCTGCTGCTTGAGATCTGGTTGGGCATTGGTCAGCAGGTGGTGA
>NW_009205031.1:0-7860 GCF_000690835.1 Fulmarus glacialis
GGGGGGGGGACCTCCAAAACAAAACTAACAACAAAATCTGTTCACCACATAGCTGTCTGTGCAAATGTAAAGCAACACAACATGGCACATACTCGTTTTCAGCAGCAGTACCAGCTCACGAAGTCTGACACTTTCTTTGAACAACAGCCTCAAGTCTGTACGGGCACATGGCGTGGTCAATGAACCAACTAGAACTTTTCCACCCTAAATTTACATCACAGACCTGCCTTGCATCTTAGTGATCTGCAACAGAAAAACCAAACTGAATATACCTTTTGACAGTTTTCAAAAATACATATGTTAAAATTCCTAAGTTCATAAGCAAACTATAGCACCAGTGATATACTAAACCATATAATTAATATTATTTCCTGTTTAATTAGACAGTTTGTGTTTGGGACTTTAAGAAAAAAAGAACTTTTTTCTGCTTCTTTTAATCATCAACTCTCAATTTCTCCTCAAAAGTTTATATATGAAGAAAGTTTATATACATACATACAGATAGATAGAAAAATAATTTCAGAACAGCTATGCACCACAATTATTTGCAAGCACTATTTCTAAATCAGGTAATTAACAATTACACTTACTATTAGCTCTTACTCCTTTTAATAACCTATTTATTTCAATAGCCTAACAAATGTGAGTATCCAGAAGGATGTTACATATGTACTTACCAAGTTCATGCACATGTATTTTATTTTTAAATTTCATTAAAAAATTGTATATGATAGTGATCTTTAAGTGCTTTGAGTATTAACTTTTACGAGCTAACAAAAAAGGTATATCAGCCCTTACATTCCAAGAGTTGAGCAATATTCTCTGGGTTTAAGCACAGCACTAATTCAGAAAACTACTATTGTTGTAGTAATCCACATGAGTAGTTCTCCTTTCTGACCTGATCTGCTTGCAAGTGTTTCTATCACACTAACAGACAGAGCCTCACATTATTCCTGTGATTTATCTCAGAACTTTGATACAATCTATTAGCACCTTGGTATTGCAGACTTAATTATGCCTTCTCCTGGCTATAGATCTGCCGCCTATTGTATTTTGTGACACTCTAATAACAATTGTGGAAAGTTAGTGGAAAGCTGTCCCCCTGGTTCTTCTCAATAGAAATGGCACTGGTTCTACTTTCATTTTCAGGTTAACATGTTCTTGTGTTCAATGGAAACTTAAATAAATCTATGAGCCCTGCTACCATGTTGCAGTATAGCAAATGTTTGAAAAACCTCAACAGGAAAACCAGTTTGCTTCAACACCAGTCTACCATACATAACACTACAGACTTGAAACAGATATTATAGGCTTTTGATTCAAGCTCTCTGATCTGTACTTCTTTAAAGAAAAGGCAGAAATTCTCTGTCATTTAAAAACCAGCAAAGAAAATAAGGCTTAAAGAAATCCACAGGAATTGGAGGCAGAAAAAGCTAACTAATTTAGTCATGTCCACATTAAGGTTTCTACCAACATAGCCCAGTTTTCCTGATCTGCATAATGGGCCAGAGCAAACCCTCCCTGGGTCCTGCCACGTATCAACCTTTCTTTACGGCACAAAAAATGAACAGGAAAAATCTGCATATATTAACCTTTCATAGCCCAGTCCAGCCCTTCCCAGTCAATCATTTCTTATTTGGTACCTGATAGCTATCTGTATATCTATAATAAAATAACAAAGGCCTTTAGTATAGATGCAGTTGTCCTAGCAAAATACACTTATGCTAATATTCCTGGTTTTTCCCCGGTTGCCCAGCAGAAGTGACAAACTACACTGATGAGAGCCCAGTTTTGCCATCACGGTGCATCCACTCTAGAAATGCTCTGTACACCACTGTAGCAGCAAACAGGAACTACAGCCAAAGTGGGCATAATGTTGATACACAGTATAGGAAACCGCATCTATACCTAATATCAAGAAAAATAAAAGGTGTGGTCTACTCTTAAAAACCAATCAGATCACCACTACCCACAGCTGGTGGTCCCACAACTGAGCCATAGTAACTGATCACATGAACTCTCTCAACTCACCCTATTTGTGAAGTTAAATGCATTACATTAGCCTGAATAGCTTGATTTCAGTCTCTTCTATTACCCACAGTACAACAGCAGCAGAATTCCCAGCAGAGCTGATCCATTTAGCTGAACATAAGCCTGCAACTGCACACTACTATCCTGTTCATAGTAGTGTCTGCTCATCACAGAACTCAGTCATATCCTCACCAGCTGCCAGAAGTTGCACCGACAAACCTGATGGATGCCACAAAACTGCGTTAGTTTGACACACAGTCACAGAATTCCTGAACGTTCGGGAAAGCACCCCACAAAAGACCATGAGAAAACCCACAGAGCCGAACTTTGCTCCATAGGATGCATGCCGAGACTGCCATGCGAGTAGTTCAGTTCACTGATGAGCTGTCAAACAGTAAGTAATCAGTAACTGTAAAACGGCAGTAACAAAAATGGTGTGGTCTTGTGTCAGTGTGACACAATCACATCGCTGCAGTTCAAATAAACAAACTAATCAGATATAATGTTACTGTAAGGACAGGCCCAAAGCATTTCGTTAACTAATGGCACTACTAGTTTCTGTTTCAATGTAGTACTTCCGAAATGTATTTCAAAGTAACAGAAGCCATGCCTCGGATTCCACAACATAAATCTCATTTCTTTAAAAACAAAACAACCCCCCCACAAAACACTAGCAAGGAAGCTATTTTGCTTGTGCCAGGAATTGCAGACCAAGCATTAATAATTAAAGTTTCAAAGTACCATACAAATGCCTTGCCCATGCTACAGAGCAATATCTCATGAGACGCTTCAGCTCAGCCCGTTCCTGAACCCATTCACCTACTGGATCCAGGTGGAGAAAACACCATCAACCAATTTGTACCAGTTGTACAAGTGATTTCTAGAAAAAGCAAAACCAAAAAGCAGACAGACCTTCGCGCTGCATATAACACACCATAAGGCTTTGTTGCTCTGAATCTAAGTAGAGGCCATTTAATGTCTTAGTCTCTAATTCAGCAAAGCACTGAGACATTGACGAAGAGATTCTTAATCCCATCATTAAGCCCTTAAACCACCATTTCCCAATGTAAAGGACATGTTTATCTAGTTATTCTACTATGGATTTTAGGTTACATTGTAATGAATGACCATTCACAACGTATAAAACTGTTTCTGCAGAGCTATTACACATACTATAACTAAATATACTTTTTTACTAGCCATCACTAATAATTTATGTTGAGTTAAAATAACAGATCTAGATCTTGGAAAGACATCTGCTCTGATAAAGAAAATTCAGTCGAATGTATATACAAGTTCCTGTGTTAACAGGCAGACTGATAGAATTCAGAAGATGGAAAAAAACCCAAACCAAAACAAAACCAAAATCCGCACCCATGCACCTACCTAAAGGTATTTTAAGGACTGTTTATGTTCCACTGAGAACAGGATGTATATTTTACTAACACAAGTTTTGAACAGAGTACTGTTTAAAGAGCAATATATATCCACAAATGGAAAAAACCCGAAGTTCTTCCCTAAATCCACCAGTTCTGGAAGTGTTTGTAGGGACCTGAGAAGTCCCAAGCAGCTGTACACACATTTTCATGTCTAAACTGCAGTAGACTAGTTCAGGATATTTTCACTTGAATGTGACATTTTCTTGTGCTGAAGAAACAAGAGTAATTCAAAATTATTTGAATTTTGGCCTTGACAGAGGCTAATCTGTCCTAGCTGAACAGTATATGAAGGCAGTCTTACTGCTGAGTGTTCAGCCTAATTACAATGTCTGTTCAAAACAGATTAATTAGGTTACTTGTACCTTTTTAAGGTGTCCTTAGGCACTTGACCACAGCTAATAATAAATACCCAGTACTTTTTATCTCTAAAAAAGCAAGCATCATTACCTCTATTCTAAAGATGAGGAAATTGAGACATGAGTAAGCAAAGTCATCTGCCTAATGTCACCTAGCTGAGAGCAGAGCAGCTAGGAATGAAATGCAGGTCTTCAGAATCCTGTCTAGTAGTTTAACCCAACACAGCGAGGTGCAAGTGCCTAATTTTACATACACAACATAGTTGTGTAATCTAAGACTCAACTGTCCAATTTATATCACGCAGACTAACAAAACACTGAGCATTTTTCAATCATATTAATGTTATGAATATTCTTGTCCCAGAAATGAAATGGAAAAATAAAACAAACTAAAAACTATACCGGATGTGCCATCGTGTAAGCATAATTTACATAAATTTCAGTTGTATATATGAACATACATGTTCATCACTACTTTAAAAAAAAAAGTTACCAATGGCCTTTAAACACAATGCTGTCATGACATTTATGCTTCAAGATCCCCAGGTACAGCATCTTAGGAAATTACATGACTGGGGCTTCCATTAAAACAAAATATCCATTAAAAAATCCCTTTATTCTGACCAATGCAGAAATAAAGACATTTTTGCCAATGTTTTGTAATTTTATAAATACGTATTATGGCTGAGTTTGAAAAAGTAGAGCCTTTAACACTTCCATTGATGGAAACGAGGGTCTGTTACATGCTTATTTACTTTAGGGCATAGCCCAAGTTCTCCATCCTGACCAAACAATTTCATTTAAGCAAATAAACCCAAGTAATGTACTGTTTTCTTCTGGCGTTAAACAGGTATTGTTTTGGAAGCACAATTTAGAGTGAACCAAAAATTTTCTTAAAATAAATCCTGTAACATTAACGAGAAAAGTCTAAAGTTTAAAACATTTACATTACTGGCTAGAAAACAAGTGGTAGAGAACACTTAGAAGTACAAAAGTGCAATCACTTTGCATACACAATAGCTTCGTTTAAATACTCTAAGTAATAATTTCTGTTATCCCAGCCATATCAACTTACTATGCTGACCTCTATCATCACTGCCAAGAAAGCACACATCTTTGGAAATACACACTACCTCAAAAAAACTTTTCTTTTTTTTTTTCCATAATGATTTAAAAAAAAAAAAAAAACTTTTTTCATACAAAACTTAAAAGATTTTATTTCATGGATGCCTTATAACAGCATAACAGCCTACACCATCGTAAGTTAAAGTTTAATTTTATGAGGAAACAGAGTTGCCACTTCCACCAGGAAGCAAAGAGTTAAAGGCTGTGCAATTAACCTGAAAGCAAGCACTGGAGAGGCTAGTTTACCTGCTGGACAAAGTTCTAAAAGGATGCAAGCCCAGAGAAGTACAGCAGAATTTTGGAAGGGAAGGCAACATCAGCAATACTGGTTCCTACCCAAGCTCCTTCCCCCTCCTACAAAAGAACCTGTACTGGAGATAAAAGGAGGTAAAAAGGTAAGCTGGCTTTATGTAATCTTCCAATCTTTGGTAATCAGGTAATTTTGCTGGTGAAGCTACTAAACAGAACAAACTAAAAAGAGGACTTGTTTACTGCCAAGTTTATTTCGTTCTATGTGTTTGCTAACTACTGAAGAGTAAGTGTCGCATTTTTCACTTTGAACAAACTCACGTGAAAACTTGCTTAGAAGCTAAGATATACTTTCCACATCCTATTAACTGTCTGTAAAGTGTTTAAAGTAAGATATACAAGAACGGAGAAAATATTTAGTAGAAAAAGCAGGACAGAAATATCTAGTGGATATTTGCTAGCAGAGGTTGTTAAGAAACTGCTCTATCAGATACAGCGTCACTTTTTAAAAATATAAAACTGTCACTGTGAGAGGTGCGATCTAAGGCCTATTTAAGGACCATTTAATTAAACCCAGTACACTTTGAGACAAGTACATATACCACTTCTATGTGTTACCGCTTTCTTCTTAGCAGTTTGTTATTTTGCCCTTTTGTTTTTCATATTTTCTCAGAACCCACTTCACATCCTGTTAGTCAGTAGTTGTGAAAGTTTGCCAGGAGAGTTCAATTGATTGAACTGATCATGACTACTGATCCACTTTTATTAACTTCACCCAAGCCTAACAGTTAACTACTTACAGCTTGCTGGAGTATGCAGGGCTATCATAACCAAGTGCATGCAGAACATACGGTATCAATAGCAATGTGTTATATTGATCACCGACTGATACTTTAGATTCCATGTCAGGATCAAGCTTGGAATTAACACTGGGTTTACCTTTTTTTCAGTAGGTTTTCATGAGTATTAGCAAAACATCTAAACTACACATTGTTCGTGATCTAGATCAACCCAATTACGTGCCACTTTCAACCTTTACTGTAGCCATGCATTCTACAACTTCCTCATCTTTCTGCACAAGATTGCAATATGCAAGTAAAAGCCCATTTTACATATAAGCACTTTTTAAGTTAGAGTTCTTTAGATTGAGGAAGTTTCCTCCTGAAGAAACATGAGTGAAATGGCGTACCTCACACTTCAGTGTAGTTCCCGTTACTTTGGGAACATGCCACTAAACTAGCTTTTACACATAGGTATATGAAGAATAATTTGCTCTGAAGAATTCCCAAGAAAAAATGATACTGATGCCTTCGCATTCCACTGCTAACATACACTACTGCAAACAAGACACTACCTTTACATCAGCTCTTCCTGATATGGAAGTTCCTCTTAAAAATACCCCAAAGTTAGCAGTTTACAAAGCTTAAACCCTACTGGGATTTCCATGTTAACTTTGTAACCTTTCTGTCTTGCCCAAAGAACTGTATTTATCGATACAGAAGTTACCACATATAATAGAAGAGACAGTGCAACCAAAGGATCTAAACCATCTTGTTTTGTTTTTTTTTTTAATTACTATCTCTGTCAGTCTCATCTTCCAAAAAAAAAAAATAAAAACAACCCTCCCCAACAAAAGTCCCCCCGAACAAAAAACCCCACTCATTTCTGTTTAAATTAATCCGAACCTCACCCTCAGTACTTCTACAGAAATTCTGCTTCCATTTAGCTTCCCTGTAACACTACCATAGTTACTTATTCACACAGCTCACCACTTCAAACAGGTTTACCAGCTTATACACCATCGTATCAAGTTTGTATTAACATAGCGATTCTTCCTAGACACTTATGAGCCACTGATTAAAGTTCAGCATTTTAGATGGATTCTTAGCCTTCAGCCATCTCATGTGCTACAATATTAAGTAGACTGCTACACCTCTGTTGTGCCTTCTTTTCCTTTGTTACTCAAGTGAGCAGATCGCTAACATTTAAAATTACAGGAGAATTTAACAACATGCAGGAAATAAAATTTCTCCTTTTTAAAGCATGCCTTTCTAATTTCTATTCAAGCATTAAATTCAATGCTTTCCATTTATGGACTTCTTTCTTTGGCTAATTGTCCAACTAATAAATTCAGAGACACATTCTTTGCCTGGTTAACCATAACAACTTGCATAGATTTAGTGGTGTATATTTTAAAAAGAAAAATATATTAAAAAAAAAAAGGCAAGCGTTCTTGCAGATAAGGAAGCGGAAGAGCTAGCAGGTTGAGCTGACACTTAAGATAAGAGCACAAAAGTGAAGCTCCCGAATTGCATCTAGCCCTGCAGCTGACAAGCAGAAAAGTAACAGTTGCACAGGCAACCGAAACTGGTCAAACTACAGGGATGGCAACAACCAACCCCCGAGTTTTCAAGACCTTTTACAGTGTCGGGGGTTGTTTGTTTTTTTTTTTTGTCGTGACAAGAACCCTTGCCGTGTGACAAATAACGTTGGTCGGACCATTTTCTCCTCCTCACAGGCTCCGAGTTCAAGGCCTACATAGAGGAAGCTGCTCCGACTCCTGCGCGGTGCAGAGCACCGGGGAAAAGCTCTTCGCTCGACCCTGACGCAGGCGGTGGGGTGGCTGCCGGGAGCCCCTCCGCCCGGGCCCTGATGAGCGC
>NW_009205032.1:0-3401 GCF_000690835.1 Fulmarus glacialis
ACCTGAGCTTGAACACTTCCAATGATGGGTCATTCCCAAATTCTGGGGCCAATCTGTTCCAGTGTCTCAGCAGCCTCGTCTTAAAAAGTGTCTTCCTTATATCCAACCAGAATCTGCCCTCTTCAGTTTAAAACCTCTGCCCCTTGTCCTGTCGCTACAGGCCTTGATAAAAAGTCTTTCTCCATCTTTCTTGTAACCTCCTTTGTATATCGAAAGGCTGCTATAAGGTCTCCGCAGAGCCTTCTCACCTCCAGGCTGAACAGGCCCAACTCTCTCAGCCTTTCTTCGTAGCAGAGATGTTCCAGTCCTTGGACCATTTTTGTGGCCCTCCTCTGCACCTGCTCGAGCAGGTCCATGTCTTTCTTGTACTGGTGGCCCCAGGGCTGGATACAGTACTCCAGGTGGGGTCTCACAAGAGCAGAGTAGAAGGGCAGAATCACCTCTCTCTGCAGGGCTGCTCTCAATCCAGTCATCCCCCAGTATACACTGGTAGTGGCGATTAATCTGACTCAGGTGCAGGATCTTGCATTTGGCCTTGTTGAACTTCACCAGGTTCACATGGACTCACTCTTCAAGCCCATCAAGGTTCCTCTGGATGGCATCCCCTCCCACTGCTGGATCAACTGCACCACTCAGCTTGGTGCCATCTGCAAACTTGCTGAGGGTGCACTCACTCCTACCATGTATAGAATCATAGAATAGAATCATAGCATGGTTTGGGTTGGAAGGGACCTTAAGAAGACCATCTAGTGCAACACCCCTGCTGTGGGCAGGGATATCTTTGACTAGATCAGGTTGCTCAAAGCCCCATCCAACCTGAGCTTGAACACTTCCAATGATGGGTCATTCCCAAATTCTGGGGCCAATCTGTTCCAGTGTCTCAGCAGCCTCGTCTTAAAAAGTGTCTTCCTTATATCCAACCAGAATCTGCCCTCTTCAGTTTAAAACCTCTGCCCCTTGTCCTGTCGCTACAGGCCTTGATAAAAAGTCTTTCTCCATCTTTCTTGTAACCTCCTTTGTATATCGAAAGGCTGCTATAAGGTCTCCGCAGAGCCTTCTCACCTCCAGGCTGAACAGGCCCAACTCTCTCAGCCTTTCTTCGTAGCAGAGATGTTCCAGTCCTTGGACCATTTTTGTGGCCCTCCTCTGCACCTGCTCGAGCAGGTCCATGTCTTTCTTGTACTGGTGGCCCCAGGGCTGGATACAGTACTCCAGGTGGGGTCTCACAAGAGCAGAGTAGAAGGGCAGAATCACCTCTCTCTGCAGGGCTGCTCTCAATCCAGTCATCCCCCAGTATACACTGGTAGTGGCGATTAATCTGACTCAGGTGCAGGATCTTGCATTTGGCCTTGTTGAACTTCACCAGGTTCACATGGACTCACTCTTCAAGCCCATCAAGGTTCCTCTGGATGGCATCCCCTCCCACTGCTGGATCAACTGCACCACTCAGCTTGGTGCCATCTGCAAACTTGCTGAGGGTGCACTCACTCCTACCATGTATAGAATCATAGAATAGAATCATAGCATGGTTTGGGTTGGAAGGGACCTTAGAGACCATCCAGTTCCAACCCCCCTGCCATGGGCAGGGATACCTTCCACTAGATCAGGTTGCTCAAAGCCTCATCCAACCTGGCATTGAACACTTCCAGGGAGGGGACATCCACAGCTTCTCTGGGCAACCTGTTCCAGTGTCTCACCACCCTCGCAGTACAGAATTTCTTCCTAATACTGAATGCAAATCCACCCTCTTTCCGTTTAAAACCGTTACCCCTCATCCTATCACTACACTCCGTGATACAGGGTCCCTCCCCATCTTTCCTGTAGGCCCCCTTTAAGTACTGGAAGGCTGCTATAAGGTCTCCCCAGAGCCTTCTCTTCTCTAGGCTAAACAACCCCAGCTCTTTCAGCCTGTCCTCATAGGGGAGGTGCTCCAGCCCCCTGATCATCTCCGTGGCCCTCCTCTGGACCCACTCGAGCAGGTCCATGTCTTTCTTATGCTGGGGGCCCCAGAGCTGAACACAGTACTCCAGGAGGGGTCTCACGAGAGCAGAGTAGAGGGGCAGAATCACTTCCCTCAATCTGCTGGCCACGCTTCTTTTCATGCAGCCCAGGATACGGTTGGCCTTCTGGGCTGCAACCGCACGTTGCCGGCTCATATTCAGTTTTTCATCCACCAATACCCCCAAGTCCTTCTCCACAGGGCTGCGCTCAATCCACTCTTTGCCCAGCCTGTACCCGTGTTTGGGATTGCACCGACCCAGGTGCAGGACCTTGTGCTCGGCCTTGTTGAACTTCATGAGGTTCGCACGGGCCCACTTCTCTAGCTCGTCAAGGTCCCTCTGGATGGCATCCCTTCCCTCTAGAGTATCAACCACATCACTCAGCTTTGGTGTCACCTGCAAACTTGCTGAGGGTGTACTCAATCCCACTGTCCCCAACAAAGACGTTAAATAATACTGGTCTCAGTACGGACCCCTGAGGGACACCACTCATCACTGGTCTCCACCCGGACATCGAGCCGTTGACCGCAACTCTTTGAGTTGCGACTATCCAGCCAATTCCTTATCCATTGAGTGGTACACCCATCAAATCCACGTCTCTCCAGTTTAGAGACAAGGATATTGTGCGGGACAGTATCAAATGCTTTGCACAAGTCCAGGCAGATGATGTCAGTTGCTCTTCCCTTATCCACCAACACTGTAACCCCGTCGCCACCAAATTTGTCAGGCACAATTTGCCCTTAGTGAAGCCATGCTGGCTGTCACCAGACACCTCCTTATTTTCCATGTGTCTTAGCATAGTTTCCAGGAGGATCTGCTCCATGATCTTGCTGGGCACGGAAGTGAGACTGACCAGCCTGTAGTTCCCCAGGTTTTCCTTTTTTCCCTTTTTAAAAATGGGGGTTATGTTTCCCCTTTTCCAGTCACTGCGAACTTCACCAGTCTGCCACGACTTTTCAAATATGACGAAGAGTGGCTTAGCAACTTCATCTGCAAGTTCCCTCAGGACCCTCAGATGCATCTCATCAGGTCCCATGGGCTTTTGCACCTTCAAGTTCCTTAGATGGTCTCACACCTGATCATCTCCTATGGTGGGCAGTATTTCATTCTCTCAGTCCCTGCCTTTGGGTTCTGTGAATTGGGCAGCGTGGCTAGAGCGCTTGCCACTGAAGATCGAGACAAAGAAGTTGTTGAGTACCTCAGCCTTCTCCATGTCGGTCGTAGCCAGGTCTCCTGTTTCGCTCATCAGGGGGGTACAGTTTCTTTCATCTTCCTTTTTTGTCCTGTGTACCTGAAGAAACCCTTGTTACTTTTCATGACCGTAGCCAAGTTCAGCTCCAGCTGTGCCTTGGCTTTCCTGATCCTTTCCCTGCACTCTCAGGCCATATCCCTATAATCTAC
>NW_009205032.1:3938-4228 GCF_000690835.1 Fulmarus glacialis
ACGACTATCAGGCCTATCAGGTCCTGTGGGCATGATGCTTCCTGCAGTTAAAGAAAGAACTCTTCATCAATCTCCTCTTCTTGATCAGATGGCCTGTAGTAGACACCAGCGACAAAGTTTCCTTTGTTGGCTTGGTCTCTAATTTTCACCCATAAGCTCTCGACCTGCGCGTTGCTGTTCTGCAAAGATAGCTCCACGCAATCACTCCCATTTTGGACATAGAGGGCAACTGCCCCACCTCTCCGTCCTTGCCTGTCCTTGCTGAATAGTTTATAGCCATCAATCACAGC
>NW_009205033.1:0-45181 GCF_000690835.1 Fulmarus glacialis
CAGCCGGGGTTCCCCCGGCTCCTCGGGGGGCGAAGTGACCGCCCTGTGCGAAGCGCAGGCGCGAAAACCTTCCTGTCTCTTCCTGGCACCCCCGTCTCGCCTCCTCAGCAGCCCCGGGAAAGGCGTGCGGGTTTGACAGGCGCCCGGCCTCAGGCACCCCTCAGGCGATTCCCGCCGAAAGCTGCGCTTACACCTGAGGTACAGCCTAATAACTTGTATATGCAACCGCTAGGCTTCAGTGCGATAGTGCCGTCTTTCCCGTTCCGCTCTTTATTTAGGGTAAGTGCGCGTGCTGAATGCAGCATCCAAGATGAACTCCTGTTTGCGCCCCTTCAGCTGGGATTAGACGGAACCTGGCTTGTGTTTACGGTTCATAAGAAAATTGTCGTTTCTGTTAGTCTAGCCGTTCAAGTGACATGAAAACTCACAGACGAAGGGAACACAAGAAAGAATGTCGATCGTAAAAGCCCAATTTTTTGAGTTAATAGCAATGCAGAGAAAGTAGATAAGAGCATGCTACTCTCTGGTGAACCGGCAGGTAGCGATGTCAACACTGGAACAAGTTGTTAAATCTCGGGGACTAATCTCAAACCAGTTGTGTAAAGTCGTTCTGAACTCATAGGAGCTCTGTTATTCACGGAAGAACAACACTTTGAAGCTCAAAATGACACATTCAATCAAAAAATGTGTTCCAGAAAAAGGAAATTAATATTAGCAATAGGATTCAACCTCAAAAATGTATCAAAATACATCAAGACCACATGAACATGATCAGACTGTTAACAGGGTAAGACAAATATTGCTTTAAATAGCATACAAATATATTGTGGAGCTTAGTGCAAGAAGATGTTACAAAACCACAAATAGTTTAACGAAAAGATTTAAGTAAACTGATAAAGGAAAGGCCCATCAGTGACTCTGGTCTGGTTCTGTTACAGCCTGTGTTTCAGGCTTGCAAGCTCCCTCTTGTGTAGTTGAGGTAAATCCAAAGAGCTGTGCTTGGATCTCTGCTGGCTTTATTTGAATAGTGGACACATACATAAGATCACCCTCATCCAAATAATGATGTGTCAAATGCATTTTTGGTTTGTTAAATATGTGATAAACCATGGAGTCCAGTCCAGAGCGTGCAAGCAGCACAAGAAGATTTATTATTTAGCACCTTTTTTCACATTGTAAGAGACAAATGCCACACCTGTACCCCATTACTATACATATATGCCTACCTTTCCTGCAAGCATTTCTAACATCAAAGATTCAATGGATAAGTCAGACCCTTATACCACAAAGACCGAAGTTCAGGCCTGCAGCGGCTGTTGAACATGATGGTCCCGATGCAGGTTTGACTGGGGAAGTCATATTATTGAACACTGGAGAGGCATGGAAATGCTAGGGAGGTTGGTCAGTGGCAAGTCTCTCCTTCGCTCTTCCATAAGCAGCCACTAGTAATGGCTACGATGTATCAGTGCACACTGGAAGCCTGTTCCCTCCCAGGTACTGTGGCAGTTCTTGCACAAGCACTGTCAGATGCTTTATTAGTAGTCACAGTATTGCTCAAAATCTTCTGAGCATGGTGCATTCTAGCCCTTTTGAAAAACTGGTCTATGCCTGAATGTAGATAAATTGGTTTTATGTTGAGCTGTTAGTGCTGGTTTTGTTCTTTATGAGAACTGTAGCTGTGGCAACCCAGAGGTGATTTCAAGGACCTTAAGTCTGTCTCTATAGCTCCAAACTAAACACGTTGTGCTTCTGACATGATTACTTTAACAGACGAGATTAACTACAAGTTTTTTATTTGTGGGTGGCATTAAAATAATTTAAAACTATGGAAGAATGAGGCATGCTTGAAATGATTTTAAATAAAGCTATGTAAAAAACTAGCATTGACTAGAGCCTCTCATAAGTCGTTATGTTAGGGAGGGAAGGGGTAGAAGGGAATTGTGAATGCCAGGTATCAACCCACACAACTTCTGTGTGACTGCAGAATTCAGCATACCAAGGAGTAATGCCAGGTTGTTTCCTGGAAGACAGTTGTTGTTGTTTATTGCCAATTGAGCACACTTTTGCCCCAGTAAATGGGAATAATGTAATAAGAAGAGACCAGCTATTATGAAAAGTTTTTGCAGTTTTAAGTCAGAGCTGAAAACCAAAATCATCAACCCAAAACTCTCTATTTCTCATCTCACAATAAGAACTGTCAACCCCCGAAGTCCACTACAATTACGTGTATCTCTACAGCTAAGGTCTCTACGTATCTGACTGTATCCCTTGTATATTCTAGCTAGTGACTTAGCAGTAACGTTTCTCACAGATACAAACTTACATTGTAAGGTTTGTTTCTTTCCATTATAAGAGGTTGCACTGACTCCTAGAACAAGACAACTCTCTTACAGAAGTGTTTCCTGCTATACCTGAGCAACATAGTGTTAATTTTATTGAACAAGCGCTTTCATGCCATTTTTTCTTGTTTTCCAAAGTCAAATTCATTCCTGACAATTGTTTTAACCTTAAGTAATATGTTAATACAACTTATCTTCCATAATGCCTTAAAGTTCTTCACGACTTAATTGATTTCTGCATATCCTAGTGTTTGAAGTAGAGGAGAGAGTTTTAGTCAAAAATTACTGAATTCTCATTTTATGTTCTATTTAGCTTCAGGTAGGAAGACCAGTTGCTAACTAGGTATCCTATAGAAACTATAGAAAATGGCAATTTGTATTTTATTTGTTTGTTCACTACTTCTTTGCAGTGTTGGCTGTTCAAAGCCATTCCTAGCATAGGGAAGTGGCAATGCAAGAAAACATGACAGGAAATTGTGAATAGAGCTCCCGCTGCCATTCTGTTAGGTAACAAACCTTCATTTGTGATTTTTTTTAATGAAGTTTTAAAAGACTTTGGCTTATCATGCTTTTGTATATACAAACCACAGCTGAATAACTAAGTTTGAGCAAAAGTACTGGTTAATAAGTGGCAGCTCATGCTTAGTTTATGTAAATATAAGAACAATTATGCAAATCAATGGCATTAAATGTTCTCTATAACAATTATACAATACAGCCAGGTTAATATATCCATTTTCTACTTTGCTTTTCATAATGGTCATAATGATTTCTGCACAGCAGCAAAAGCAAAGCAAAGTTAATCACAACTATAAAGGATGTTGAAAAACATAAGAAAATAGCTTGTGTGTGGTTAAATAATTTCCTAATTGACTAAAGTGTTTACCTAAAGAACTTGAAGAACTCCGTGAATTTTTAAAATCATCTAGTTATAGCGTGTATTTGAGTAAATGAAATTTCTACTACTCTTTACAAACATGCTTTCCTAACAAACATAACTATATGACCTAGTGGATCAAAAAATTGCTCCTGAAGTAACATGAGTTCACCTCGAAAAGACCCCCAGCAAGCCACATCTGTGTCATATATTCTGTTTCAGTAAAACCTACATAGATTTTTAAAAAATAAAAGAAAAACGGAATAGAATTAAGAATGGAAAAACTGTGAAGGCAGCAGTTTTAATAGATATTTTATCAACCATATTTGTGGTTACTTTAAGTACTGAGATATTACTTGAAAATAAAGATATTTTTGCACCTCTATTACCAAACAATCCTTTGTCAGTCTTCCTAAGCCTCACATGCAGATAGGAAGCCACTTAAAAATGACATTAACGCAGCTCTGCCTGTTGGTAGGTATCATTCCTTGTGTGTTCTCAATGAAAAAGGTAAACAGTCCAAAATGAGGGGGGGGAGGGCACCCAACCCCCCAAAAAACCTCCTACACGGTTACATGATGTATGAGTTCTATATCTAGAAGAACAGATACAGGACAAACAGAAATTTTGGTATTTGCTTACCATTCATTGAATACACAGATAATGTTCATTAGCCTCAGGGAAAACCCCATGCATTCTGCCCATTTTTTCTAAATACCAACATTGAATAGATATGACTGGTTTGATAAATATGAATGGAATCGGTAGTTTCACTCAGCTGAAAGTCATCAAAAACAACATGTTCTGATTGATGTATAGAGGCTCCTTGTGTATTATTGTAGCACATTGTAGTATTGTAGTATTAAATAAGAGGATTCGATGATTCCATCACTGCATAATAGTTTACTAAAAAGAAAACATAAATACAACACTAACACTTAACTTTGTGGTTTTGCTATTTATGTGGTAAGACTTGCTCAAACCTGTTAGGGAAGCCTTTACAAAAAGAAAAGAAGCCTAGAAAAACAGGAAATCTGCATTGAAAGTATCAGTTAAAGCTTCAGTTTTATGAATAGAAATACACATTGCAACAACAAATACTTGTTTAGTGTTGCCTGTTACACAATCTTGCATGCATAAATAAATAATAGTCACAGCAATTCTAATGCTAATCCGAGGTGGGTACATGGATTGATAGCTCAATAACCAAGCTTTCTTCTCCTATTTTACTGCATTAATATTACAAAATCTGCAGCTCCTACCATCTGACTGTTGGTAAGTGAACAGATGGCAAATTTTATCCACTGTACCTCACTAAACAGAGTGTATGCCTATTAGCAGTTGGGAAATCAGCCAGATGATGTGGCATCAACTCTCATCACAAAGCCTACAGAGATGAGAGGACTTCGTGATGAGTTAGATCAGGTTGCCAAGAGCCATCTTTGGAAAAGTTCTGAAAATCTCCAAAACTGGTTATGCCACAGTCTCTCTGTGCAACCTGTTCCTTACCCACTCTGATTATGAGGGGTGTTTTATTTCTTTTAGCTATTGAGAATTTCCCTTGCTGCAATTTTCGATTGTTACAGCCTCAGGAATAACTATGTATTTAAAGCACATATTTTTGGACTTAACAGATGGAAAACATCAGTATTGATGATTTTGCAATATTGCCTTTTCTAAAGAAAAGTTTGGTATTCTGTGGAAATAATAGTATTTCATACTGTTTTTAATTTTATCTACTTTTTTATTTAAAAAATTTACAGTAACTCCATGTTTCACATGTTTTTAAGCTTGTTTCTAAGTAGTGCACAGGAGATTTCATTAATGCTGAATGTATTTGCAGAAAATAAGGGAAAAACAAAAGGTGTCTCAACAATTATGTCAAATACTAAAATAAAGAGCCAAATTACAAGAACTAGAAGAGCAGAGTAGTTAGAATAACTGCTATTATTCAGCAGTTAGAAAACTGCTAAGTAATAACTATTAAGATCATTCTTAGAAATTCTTGCAACACTTATTTCAATTGCACTAGCATAAGTAAAACCAACAGATTAAGATATATTAAGATGTCTAAAGCACTAAGAAGATGCTAACACAGCAATCTGCTTTCCCTTTTCCCCTGTGACAGCTAGAGATTCTCAGTTCTCAGTAGACAGCCTTAAAGAACTCACATCTGCAAAAAGCTATGACACTGTTTCAGTGTGTGTCCTCTCTCTCTGTGATGGAACAATAACATATAAAAGACTTGCCAGGCATGAATATGTAAGAACTAAGCAATACGCAAATGGAAGCATGTCAGTATATGAAGCCAGTGTTAACTTCAGCTACCAACACCAAGGCACAGCCATTTTACAAAGGGACAAAAATCGATCTTTATGCATAAAAATAACTTTAATCATCTGGAGAAACCCCAGTTTTGCTTTTCAGGATAATTTTAAGCCACATACGTTGTTTAAATTCTAACACAATGATTATATATTTCCCCTATAAAAAATGCCACATTTGCTTCTAAATAAATAAATGTGCACCCTTTCCCATTATCTTCCAAGACAAACCTTGCATAAAATTATCCTCACTGGCTACTGTGAACAAGTTTTCAGAGCAATCTAGATAAAAAATGGCATTCCCACTGACTATTCTTTGTTAAAAGCCTAGACCCAAAGCTCTTCATAGCTTTCATGTAATTACAGAAAGGACAGCATAGTGTAGATACCACATGGTAAGAAATAATGCTGTATCCACAAATGAGGGTAGCTCCATAGACAATCTGACTATGACAGGTGGTTTTCAAGGGAGTTTGAAGAATCATTTCCTTTATCTACTGCACCTTATCTGCATCTAACAGATTTACTAATTAGAATCTGTATTTCTGCATGAAATTTCTAAGCCAAGAGGCTTAGTCTATCTGATCAGTATTGATCACATGTATGTCATACCAACTGAGATCTGAAATATAAATTACATTGCTATCTTTTATCCTGAGCCAAGGAATCTTCAAAAAACAGCTAAATTCTATCATAAGAAGAATCTAACTTAATTTTTCATGAGAGCTTTATTTGATGGTATTTCTGAGAATCATAGCTGTTTTCTTCAGTGATGTGCTGTGAAGATGAAAAAGCCACTAGCTATGTAAGAAAATTGCTTAAAATAAAAATGTACTTGTTTTAATGAATATCTTGCCTTTGAGTGGGGAAGGAAGCAATAATAGTCTAGTCTGGACCAAATACATATTGCTTTTAAATTATAAGAGTAATTTCATTCACTTGATAAAAACTTGAACTTATTCATTGTGAAAGCACATGTAAATATCTATTAATCCAAAGCCAAGCCACTTCACTTGCTAAAAATTTCAGTCATTTGCACATTCACTTGGACATTGGAACAGTCCTCCAGCAAAACCCACTAAGTCATAAATGATAGAATTGTTCGAGATGAATTTTCTGAGTGGCTTTTCTGGAAAAGTACTGACTGATATGGAAGAAATGGGATGCTGAAAGGTAGCACAATCACTTATTTGTTATCAGTCAAAGTTTGATTTGGAAATAGTTAAGAACAGTAGGATGTTGCACAGTTACTGTTTACTAACAGAGTTAGTGAATTCCCAGATGTGAAGGTCAGTCTTTAAATAATACAGTAAAGAAAAATTCCTAATGTCCCACTTACTATGAACTCAAAAAAAAAAAACCAAAAGTAAGAGTTTCTTTCTTCTCACAGAAGTCACCCTTACTCCAGACATCACTGAACTACACAGTGTTGCTTTTAGTTAAAAAAATATATCTAAGGAACAGGAAATACAAAATATTTACTATCACCTACTTTTTATGGTATCTATTTATAAGATGCCCTACAATTTTCAAAATCTTAGTGGAGGCTGAAAACATTAATATAGGTTACCTTATTTGCTAATGCATTATGCCAACTGCACGGTCAGCCAGGAGGTCACCTAGCAAAGCCACCACTTAAGTCACAGCAAAAAGTCTGAAAAAAGATCTCTGAATAAAGACGGGCTAGCTGCTTCCAAAATAAGTCTTAAACAGCAGATATTATTCCAAAGAGCTATTGTCTTCAGATGTTTCTTCTTGGCAATATTTATCTCTCATGGCAATGCATGTACATTACATAACAAAACAAACACTGTGTGTGATTCTTCTCTCTCTTCTGTAAGTTTAAAACTGCATTAACTCTGTTAGAATCAATATAGGTACAATATACAAAGTCAACTTGTGTTAAGAATTATTCCCAGCATTTTGTATGTCACAGTATTCTTCTCAGCAATTCATGGCTCAGACCTCTTGATATTTACCAAAAAGTGTAAGACAAAAAAATACATCAATTAGCATCGATGGGTCAGGAAAAAACAAATGCAGTGTGTAACTTTTATTCATTTCACATTATCCAAAAAAAGCCCCAAAGCAAAACAAAACCCTTTCTTGTATGTTCCTGAATTGCCAGTGGCAGCTGAGCTTTGCAGCATTTGCAAGACTTCAGAAAAGTCTTGTCTTTCAGAACACATAAAAGTCTATGATATAATGTCTGAAGAGCTAATGAAAAATAGCTTTTGTATTAAGTAGGGACTTCTCATATCCAGATGGCATGTACTTGATAGCTGTGGTAGCAGTATTATCAGAGGTAGCACAAGTACACTTGGGAAATACCTAAAAAAACAGTTCAAGGGATCTCAGTTTTTCATAAACTGTACCACAGTCTGAAATGATTGCCATGTGGGGCCCTGCTCCTTCCACTGAAAACCCCGCGTTCATCTTCTAACATTTACTTTCTGTGCATATTTCATCATCTGTAATGTATGAAAATGTCAGATTTTAGAAATTCTGACTTTTTCATACTTTGTTGCACAGTATGAATGACATTTATCACACAAAAATCTACGTGCAGAGTAACAGGCATCTAGGTCAAAGCACTTGCTATTAATGCTAAAAATGAGTAGTCCCACCACAAGGCCCTAATTGTTTCACTCTACTCTGACCATTTGCACAGATATATCAATACTGTTTTATAAAGTCCAAAGAAAAAAAACCCCAACCTTTAATAAAACCCACGACAAGTGGCAAGCCCTGGCTTAGAACTGCCAGACATGATAAATTATTGGAAACAAGGCTAAGGTGGGACTTGCAGCACATTCCTGTGGCAGGCAACACGTTCTGCAGAGAAGCAATTGAGGCTGTGCACTATCAGGAAAATATGTTCTTACCTTCTTATTTTCTGGAGGCCTGCAGCAGACTTTGAGAGTTGTCCATCATCGCAACACAAAATGAGACTCTCACAGTAAGACTCCCTGGATGCTTACCTCGGTGTTCGTTCCAAATTATATAAGTTGGAAAAAACTCTCCTTCCAGAAGCAGACTCCAAAAGAACTAGAATTAGACACTATCTAAAAAAAAATTGTTCATTGCAACAGAAACAAATTGAATTCTTTATATTTTTCATTTCATTCTAAAAGGCTTTTTCAAAATCAGCATGGCAATCAACAAAAATTAAATTATTGCTACAATTTTTTGATAGTGACAATCAAATTAGTGTCACAAGGAAAACTTACAAATGTTCCTCTACATTCCAGAAGAAACTTGTCAAGTGCCCCTCACCACTTCACTTTACCCATTCAAAGGAAACCTAGAATCACGGAATGATTATAGGTTGGAAAGGATCTCTGGAAACATCTAGTCTTACTTCCTGCTCAGTGCGGGACTAACTTCAAAGTGAAATAAGGTTTCTGTAGGCCTTGTCGAGTTCAGTTTCAAAAAATCTTCAAAGTCAGAGATTGCACAGTGCCTCTGAGCTACCTGTTCCAGTGCTTGACCACTCCCACTGTGGAAGCTCTCCTTATATTCACTTGAAACTTCACTTCATTCCATCCATAATTAATTTCACTAGCTAGATATTATTTGGGTTTAGATTTTCTTTATTTACTATCTTGTTCAAATTCACTAACTCTAAAAATCAGATGTGGAGACGTGTCTCAGTTATGCAGTGTTGAACTCCACTTCCTTCCGCACCATTAGTCACCAATCGTAATTAGGTATGGTAACAGGTAATTTCCCTCTGTCCCAGGCTGCAAGGACCCACCTTTCCCTGGGGAGAGTTTTCTCCCTGCTGTGCTGACTTGATGCCTGTACGGTCTTAGCAAGGTGTCAGGTCTGGTGAATTTGCTAAAGGAAGGTTTTTCCTGCAGGAATAGAGCTGGAAAAAAGCAATGATATATAAGTAGTTAACATTATAGTTACCATAAGGAAAGAACAGGTATGAAGCATTTAGCGCAATAGCAAAAAGTCAGATGTGATAATACCGGTTGATAGTCAGACTGCTAGATTGTTAAATTAAAGAGATTACTGCAGGATTTTGCTTCTTCAGCAATTTAATTCAGCAAAGCTATTTTTAACACAATACATTGACTGTATCCATATTTATAACAATGCAGGTAACTTTTTTAATCCTATTACTTTATTATGTTAACTAATCAGGTAAAAATTGGGGCTGAGATACCTGTTTGTTGAAAGTTCCCCAAAAATTTTGAAAATGTAGTCCATGATGGCTTGTTCATGAAAATACACTGAGCCTAGCCATTGTGACAGTCCTGAAAAGGGACTGTTTACTGGAAAGCTTGTCTGTTCTTGGAGACAGAGAGGATTTATAGACATATCAAGAAGACTCTGCATTTGATATTTCTCATTGTATAAAGGGGCACAATTTCACCAAAATGTCTTCAAAAGTCCACAAGGAGCAGCCAACCAAAAAAAAAAAGAAAAAAAAAAGTGCTAGTTACACAACACAATAAATTCTCAGTTAGGTCATTCTACGTGAAAAGGGGAAGGATATGACCTGATCTCCCATATTTCTATGTGATGATCTAGTTCTAACAACAGGGAAGGAAGGACAGGCAAGCAAGAGGGAAGGGGTGGGGTGGGAGAGAAAAAAAAAAAAAAAAAAAAAAAAAGAGGTTTCCATTCAAGGAAAAAGAAGGTTTCCATATCAGTTGCTCCTGGTGGTTGAACCTTTGACAGGCAAAGCAAGAAAAGACACGGTTAGAAGCCTGCAGAAAATGCCAACTTCAGTACAGGTTGTAGCAACTTGTTACATCGGCCATTTCAACAAGTTGAGGCACAGCTGCAGCAGAGGAGGAATCTTATAATAAATTATAATACTATTAGTACCGATAGTGTATTTTACAGGTTTATTTTTGTGTTTCTTCCATTATTGCAAATCCATGCTTTTTAATGCAAATATGTTCTTTTTCTCCTTTACCCTTAGTAATGAAGTTGACCCAGGATTCCTCTTGCACACAGGCTGCGTGCTTCAGGGGAGGCAAAATCCATTATTCAAAGCTGAACTAATGCAGACTTCTCCCCAGTGGGTCATGAGTTCTCCAGACCCTGCAAGGCAATCCATCACTGCACTGCAAGGGCACGCTCATGAGCAGGTAAGTTGCTAGTTTTGGAGATAAGTCTTTCCACACGTCTCAGCACGAGTGCAAAGGCAGCCTGAGGGTTACTGTAATCTCTCATTACAGAAGAACATGGTCTTTATTTATATTTCCACTTCACTGTTGAGACTAACTATTCACGTGAGAACAAACCTTTGAGTAGTGTTCTTAAAGCTTATCTAATTTCAGAGTTTATCGTATTTAAATTTCCACTGAAGATAAATACATTCACCATTCCAATTCTATTATTTTATATGCATAAGCTGGGTGTTCATTATACCAGGATTTTCACACAAGAAGTATGTATGTACAGGAATGTAAGTAGCAAGTTATCAGTTATCTCACAAGTAAGGCACTTAAAGGTTAGGTCTCAACATATAACATATCCAAATACTATACTTGAACTCAAACACGTACTATCTGCCCTTAAATTCTTTATTTTTTAGTTGTTCTCAACAGATAAGGGATACTGAGCCAGCTCAAGCCTGATTTTAAGAGCAAAAGTCTGCCTCAACTTTCACTCTTGTATTTGGCCTTCCCCTCTTTTCTACAACTTGGTATTCTTTGGCTTCTTCTGACATTCAGATACTTAAAGTTGTAGCTAAGAATTGCAACTTTTTTCTCCACAGGCAATGCGACAGTCCTGCACTGCCATCACCCAAATAGCAGATCCATATAAATATTGATACTGCTTTAGTGAAAGCCAGACGTCATTTCCTTTGGAAACTTTAACAGTGATAGTTCATAAAATTGTTGTAGATGTCAAGTTTAACATTCAGATTGTGCTAAATCCAAAGTTTTTCAATGCTGTAATATAACTGTGCCAAATCAGAAAGCAGGCTAGAGTGTCATGCTTCTTAAGCTATTACCACCTTTCATTTTTCCGTAGAACACAAGAGCATCCTTCAGTGAAAGATCACAGAAGAAAAAACGTGTGTGAAATGGTCCAACATTTTTCATTTGTGACAAGGATATGATATATTCTTGTCTTACAGGTATACATGTTAATAAAATCACTCAATTCCACATGAAAATTTGTAAAATGCTTTCAAATGCCTGCTATCTTCAGAAAGTACTGAGCTTACCTGCTGAAACTCTTGTTTTTGTTTGACATCTAAAGACATGCAACTAAAACCAAGTGAACCTAGAATCACTAATTTTTTTCTGACTGCTGAGGCCATAATCAGCAAATTTGTAGGTGAAAAGACAGAAGACACAATTCCACTATCCTTTCTAAGATAGTTCTGCTGTAAAAGTCAGAAATGGTCAAGAAGAGAAAAAACTTCATTTCCAGGCCATGGAGTTGGCATGTGCCAGATAAAACAAACCAGCTTTGCTTTGTCTTTTGCTCCCCAAAAGCTCGTGGTGTTTCTCATATTACTGCGCATGTTGTTAATACTGCCTTCACTTCTCATCAGACTGTTTGATGACGTCACCCAGGGATCTGTAGCTGCAGTGTGACCAAGCCACATGCCAGTGCAATGTGACTGAAGCAGGAATACTGCTTCCTTGCCCTGGGGTCAACAAGGGAAACGTTTCACTGTACAAGAACCGCCAGACATTATAAACTGAACTACAATAGCTAAATCTTCTGAGAGCTGACATCATTTAAAAAGAGGACATGGGCTGGAGAAGTGGGCGACCAAATACAGAGGAGACTGTGGGCAATGTAAATACAGGCCAAACTCTAAAGGAAAGCTTCAATTTTTTAGTAAAGATAGGGATGTGCAGGAGAATAATGTTAGGATACCTAAGGCAGCAAGTACAGAGAAGTAGAAATCACAGCTTTTCAGGAGGAGCCCAGACATGAGCTGTTCCTAGTGATCTCCGTGACAGAATATGGAAAGAGCCACCACAAAAAAAAACGTTAAATCCTGTAGCAATGATTTTTAATTAAGCTGTCAGTTCAAATGTGAATCTCAGAGCAAGTATAGTATCAAAATGCCAGGGTAAAAGTGATATAAGTAGATACAACACCTGTAGAATTGCCAACAGCTCTAAGGAATATCTCACACAGACTATGTGGAATTGCACTCTGTGGTGCCCAGATTATGTGGGTGGCAAGTTCAAGCAGGAGGAATAGCACCTGCTCTTACCTCTGTCAGGGGACGTGATACCCTGCCACAGACTGGTGCCTGGCTGGCTGAGCACCTCTGCCTCTGGTTTAGCTCCAAATTACTCCTCCTGTTTAACTCATCTGTCTGGTTTAGTCAGGAATAAAGTTGAGGAGGAACCCCCAAATAGTAGTTAACAACACTGCCTCTCATAACCCTTCCACATCAAATTAAAATCCAAACTCAGTCCTACTTGCGTGTGTTGTTCCCCTCGAGCACTACAAGCCATGCAGGCCCTAGGTTAGAACATAGCCCTGGCTTAGGATATGAGTGGATGGGAGCTAGGGAGGAGACTCTAGGCTGAGGATGCAGCGTAGATATCCGAAGAAATTAAGCCTGAGTCCCCAGAGTGGAATAATTTGCAACATAGATTTAACAAAAGTAGATCATGTCATATCAGTTGCTACCTTTCTTTGACTGGATAACTAGCTCCACAGACCAGAAGAATTTAGTAGACCTAATCTAGGTAAATATAAGAAATGCATTTGATACAGCACCCAGTGGCAAATCACTACTTTTAAAATATTATTTAAAGTTTGATAATACTTTCAAAATATTTAAATTATTTTAAAATCATTGCGTTAAAATAGAGAGGACAAGAATACATATGAGTATAAAGTGGATAAAGGGGAGATTTTAACAGGTTGTGTTCAAAGAGAAATTGTGAAAATGGAAGAAGAATCCATCACATAAATGATAGTTTTTCATAATCCATGTTCCTCATGGACGGCTTATTGATGTCCACTATGCTTAAAATTTAATAGTAGGGGGAGCTGAAGTTCCAGAACAACCTGAGTACTTACAAAATTTGCAGATAAGCCAAAGCTGGATGGCATGACCAAGACCGGTAATGGCTACTTTGTCATTCAGGAAGGATTAGATGACAATGTAGCCTAGGCAGATTGATGTATTATCTATACAGAATCTAATTATCGAATACTCTAGTGCTAATCTGGCTGCTCATCACTGTTCCCAGTGGTTGTTACGAGAAAGAAAAGCATGCCAAATGACAGCATCTCCCTGAACTCTGCCTCAGTGGTCCCAAAAAGGCCATGCACACAGCAGCCTCCCCTCCCCTCCATTAACTGCTGGAGTCAGTCCCTTGGTGTAGGGCAAAGCCAGTTGTCATGTTCCCTCTTTATTATGTGCCTTCAGCATCAAACTACATCACCCTGGCCGGAGAAAACCCAGGGAAACCATCTCTACTGCTCTGTTCCCTACCTTCGTCCTTCTCAGTAGAGGGGCTCCTTATTTGTCACAGCTCTCCTACAAATTAGTTCCACTTCCTTTTCCTTGTCCTTCATTATGATGTGAATAAAAAGCTTTCCATAAAAAGAGAGGGAAAGAAACCCTGAGGAATCAAGTTCTTTGGCAACATCCAATTCAAGTTGATTTTTTTGTATTCTAGTCTTCCTGACCTCTTATGTAAGAAGGGAATTGCACCCACAGTCTCTTGCATCCTGCGTAGGAAGCAGTAAAGGCAACCTGGCCTAGACTACATAATTTGAAAATATTGGCAAACACAAACCCTTCATTTTCAGCATATTCCACAACCCTAAAAACCAGCATTCGATAATAGAGCTATTTATAGAGTTAGCCTCATTTCATAAGCTTGCCTTTCTCATGAAACATTAACCCTCTGAACAGTGAGCATACGTGACTTGGAAAGGCTGAAGCTTATGGATACAAATTGTATTTTAAGTTGTTGTACATATTGTAAGCTGTCCCTTATCAGAAGGAAGTAAAAGCTATTTAATTATACCTAATAAAAATAATAGCATAGCAACTACCTTTTACAGGTGATTGGTCTTTTTAGGTGAAAGGTTGTACTTGGCAGATGAGAAAAAAATTATGACCCTCTGCTTACCGTGCTTCTACGTCTTTATTTTTGACAGCAGCAAACCATGTGTACTTTTTTCCTGTTGTTACTATAACAAAGAAGCACTCTGTTAAATATTAAACAGGTACATGAATTAAGCACTCACATGCTGTGCTGCAGGAGTCTGTGAATGACAAATTTGAATGACAAATCTCTTGGTTTGTGCATTTTAAGAACTCAGAGTAGCAATCCTGAACTACAGACACACATCAAGAGCCCTGTTACTTTACACATTGTACCAAATCCTAGTCACATAAATGGGTTAACTTCACGGGCACAGGGATCCATCTGAATTCCACTGCTAGATCGAAAACCGCTCATGTTCAAACATTTCACTATTTTAATCTCAGTTCAAAAATAATTTAAAATACCAAACTAAATGTTTTTGCTCCAGCTGAAACCTCTAAATGGTAATCTCCAGCACATCTTGTAGCCTGCCTGCCCATCTGCTCTTACTCAACTCACTCACCTTTATGTAATACCAAATTCTGTCCTGGTTAGATACCCAAGTGTTCTGTCCCAACATTAAACATTTCTCTTGCAACTCTGAGAAGCAGACAGTCCTTGTCATCTCAATTTTTTATTTTCTCTCCTCTAAAATGCACAGAATAAGATCTACACTGGGTTTAAATTAGACACTTATTTGTTTCAAAAGCATATTCCCCATTAAATGGGAAGCAATTAGTAAAAGTAGAACAGCCAGTCCTCACTTTAAAAATCAAGGACTGACAAACATGGAAGATACCTCCTGATCCTCTGAACTGAAAAAAAGAAAAAAAGAAGAAGAAAAAAAAAAAGAAGAAAGAAAAAAAGAAAGAAAGAAAAAAAAGAAAAATGTCTTGTGCTTTCTCATAGAGAAGCTGGAGTCAGCATGGAGACCACAGCCTCCAGGCAAAATTCAACCTGTGAGCTGGCAAAATCCCTGGTGAGACAGTGCTATCCAATGCGGATTAAGGCAGCTGAGCACACGTAAGTAGGGTACAATTGCCCACATAACACACATTCTCTGTAGTTTCTCTGTTTTCACTTTATGAGAAGAGATGTGATATGAGCACAACAAATACTTGCCGTTACAGCAACTAGCAGACCAGGTTCTGTATTCAGCATTTTAGTGTAACAGCACAAGAGTAACATGCAAACCATGACTGGGGTGTTGAAATTGTCTGATCTCCAATGAGATTTCTTCCCTGTAGAGGCTGTGAGGCCTGTGAAACTGGTAGCTGCTATCAGAAAATTCCCAGGGGTAAATCTGGGAGCTTGAGATTTTTATGTACAAAGTACAGGGCCTGTAAGTATAAGAAGCTTTGATGAGCTGAATTTTGCTAGCATCCTACTTCTGAAACTTGTCACCAGCATGAAAGGGAACCCACCTCCAGTCTCTAACAGAGTTTAGAAAGATCCTTCCACTATCCTAAACTTCATATGAACACTCTGTGTATACCTCTGCCATTAAAATAGTCAAATCTGAAGATGACACTACTTCTCTTGAGAACAAGAAAAATATTTGAAATCAGTGGAGTCATAACCATTTCCATGACACAACGATTTGGCCCATAACCACATCAAATTTTATCTACTTTGAGGATATACAATTTTGAGAAAAGCTTTTTTAAATTGAAACACTCTCCAAAGTAGAGCTATCCAGAAGTAAACAAAAATGTTCCTTGGCACTTAGGTACTTAAGGCAGTAGGCACTGAAGCTTCCTGTCACCCAAGTCCTTGAACTCTAGCTGGCATTTGTCAACATAGGTATCGTCTGATAGAACTAACATCATCTGATTTCCGATTTCATTATAAGAAGACAATCTGTAGCAACAGATGTATTTCTTGCCTAATACCCTCAGTCAGCTGCTTTTACCACTGAGGTAAAAGTTATGCAGGAAGGAAAACACTGAGCAGATGGGTATGTTTACTAGGGAGTTAAACTGTGTGCAGAAGCACCACTTACAATATTTCTGGGAATTGGTGTAGTCAGGAAAGGATAAAAGCATATTATAATTAATAATGGCATCGGTCAGCTCAATCATAAATGAGTTTTTCAGGCTCTTTTATCTTTCAGAGTTAATGCTATTAAGCTGTATAAAAATACATTTTTTCACTTATGAAATATTTTGAAAAACACTTATTTTTACTGAATATTTAAGAAGCACTATATATATGTATAACCATATAGTGTTAGACTAGGATCTAAAATAGGTCAAACTCCAAAATACAACCCATTTACATACTGTAAAGACAAGAGATGGCAATTTAGAAAGATACACTTCCAACATTTTAGAATTTTTTTTTTTTTAATGGAAGAAAATGTGTATTCAGATTACCCAGGAATTGGAAAACTTCAGTGGACACAGAAGAATTATCTTGAAAAATACATTTGGCACAGAAATTATTATATGTTCTCAAACAAAATAAAGAAAAAAAAAAAGAATGTTTCCAGTTGTATGATTCTCAGTACCTAACTTAAAAAAAAGACAGATGGATCCTTTCTGAGGTTTTCTTCTTTAGCATAGAATGATGAAGATCAGCTCTGAACAGGACTTAAGTTTAAAGATTTCCCACTTGAAGAGGACTGGGTCACACAGATTGTGTCAAAGTGCACAGCTAATTTGACTGTCAGCCAGTGCAGAAGATCAGACAGTACTGGTTTGTAGAAAAACTCCATAATTAGCTGAAAAGCAAAGCCCAGCTCATAAGCCTGTTGTTTAAACTGAGATCAAAAAAGAGCCATCTGAAAGTAGGCCATATTGACCTACTGTTGTTAATCCTAAAGCTGGTCCAGAAATTAGCCTTGTTGCAAAACCCTTGGCAAGCTTTGTGCTTATATGGGTAAAGGCAAGTAATAACTAAAGAGGGTAAACAATAGCTCTGCAACTGCAACAAAATTTTCAGGGTAAATTGTTGAAGCAGAAAACTGCAAAGGGCCTGCTTAGATCTCTCTAATTCCTTAAGACTAGCTAAATAGGCTTTATCCTGTCTTCCAGGCAATGTCCTGTGTTCAGTGAACCCTGGCACTGGCAATCCGAGGTTGCTAAAGTCCTCTACTACAGATAGGCCTTTACCAAAAGGAAACAACTCCTCTTTCAAACACCTGATGCAAAATTAACAAATAGCAATTCTTCTCTTTGTTGGGCACACACTTTGATTACACACTGTACTAACTTTATGACTTCATACACTGGTGAACTAAGCCAATATAATTGGTAACAGATGATCTAATCTCAACTGTCACTTTGGTTTGATTATAATATTGTTAATTTTAAGTTTACAGTAGTTGAGCTTATGTGATGTGCTTCTGTGATGTTAATATTTACCTTTCTCATTTAAAATAATAAAATAAGAAAAAGCACACATATTTAATAGCCCTTTGTGGGTCTCTCCTGTAACACAAGTCAAGACTTTTAAAAACAAAGGCCTTCATTAGAGTAGGTCACCCCTTGTCAAGAAAGATGAATTAAAATGTATCCACTAGCATGATCAGAGGACAAGTGAGCATATTTTACAGGAGAAGAAGAGGAGCTTGGCTTGATTAGCCTAGCAAATTGAAGGATGATAGGGATACAGCTTTTCTTCACATCTGTCACAAATGTTATAGAGGGAAAAGAGGCCTGTGAGGCCAATCCTGGCAGAATCTGACCCTGGTTGAAGATAGGGAGCATACTCATCCAGAGAGTGAGTCTCTGGACAAGCTTTACAATAGGACAAGACCTACAAACCTGCAAAAATGGGAGTGCTCAACAATCCAGTTCCAAATTTTTACATTTCTGAAGAACAGTTTCTCTTTAGCAATGTATTTTTCCTCTATTGATTGTGTCTGTGTTGTGCACTTGGTAATCTGATTTGCAATTTTTACAGCCATAAATCTCCCTGGAAATACCAGATAAATTGCCATGCTTTTTAATTAACTTGAATTAAAAATAAAAAAGTCTTGCTCTGTGACCAAGAAAGATTAAAAACTCTTTCTTTCCCCAGGAAGCAGATCAAAGGTTTTTGTAAAAGAAAATTAATATTTCCTGAACAGTTCAAGTGCATAGCAACATGATGTAATCCATAACATAAGTGCAATTTATGAACATTCCTCTTATCCTGAAGCTTGGCAGGAACTGTATTTCACTGGCAATTGGTAAGAAATGTGCAACTACTATGAATGGAACAAGAGTAAGATTTTTAAGTGGCATGACTGATGTGATAAGTTTTAAAAGTAAGATATTTTTATATATTTTCAATATATAAGGATGACCACAAGTGCCAGATGTGCTGTCTAGTTTGGTCAAAGAGCACAGGCAGAGGACAGCCATGAGGCATGACAGAAAATGGAACATGGTAAATCCAAGCAATCTGCTGTCCAGTCTTCCAGTCATCAGCTGAGCACTGAGAATTGCATGATCCTGACAATTTCATATAATTCAGTTTATACGTTTCAAAAGTTAGTGCCTCTGGACACTACAATTTGAGACAGTTCTTCTGACTAAGTCCCTATAAAGAAAGACTGTCATGTAGGACTGTCCTTGACCTCCACCTCCACTATACAGCCTGACCCATTTGTAACAGTTTTTGGTATAATCTTTTATTTCATAAGCCATCTGGTACATACCATTTCCTCAATGAACCCTGTAGACCCTGTGGCAGGTTTTTTACTTTAGATGCATTGGAGGGGGGGTTATTAGTTCTTACGGCTACCTTTTTTGCGGAATTTAATTCTAAAACCAGAGCTTATGCTGTTCTCTGTTTTTGTGATTTGGATGTGATTTTTGTTGGAGGATGTTTGTTCAATTCAACAAGGCTCCCTTTCCTGTTTAGCCATACTGCTTTTTGTGATTTGATCCTTTTGAAAGCATGTCAGATAGGGGTGCATACATCCAAGGGTCTGATAAGAGTTCTTTAAATGCTCTCTGCACAGCTTAAATTAAATTTCCTTTTAGCAAGCCTCCTCATTTGCCTGCCATTATGTATTACTGTAGTGAATCTATTTTTTCCTCCTACGAGGCCGATATTTGAGTACCTGGTGGTCTCTACTGCAAGTCACAACTATTCATTCATTGTTATGTGTCTTGCACACTAGTCAGGAGTATGTCAGGACTGACTTCTCATGCTGTGGGTCTCTGGCTACTTGAAGAACAAAGCAATTACTCTGCCCTATGTCCCAGCATGGCATTTACTCAATATGTCCAGGCAGTTTGAGTTTCTCAGTCTCACATCTGTTATAATTTCATGGTCACCGTTCAGATTTTATGACAGATGGTATTACCTCAACTCCCCTCACTTCAATCATAGCATTTCAATTCATAGGATTTCAGTGCTGACATACTTAGCATTAAAAAACAAAACAAGCCACAAAAAAAACCCCAAACACCACCCTACAAGACTACGAGTTTTTATAACATAAAACTAGAGTTTGAAATATTTGGCATAGACTCTTCTTACACACTCATCAATATCTAGCAGGTTTGTAACATCCTCTGATTGCCTTTCCTTCACTGTGAGATCAGGTTTGTCCCTAAGTTGCAGTGCTTAGCCTTGAAAACCTTCTGTTCTCTGCTCCATCAGGAATGCTGGATGTGCACTTTCCTGGAAGATACTTATAAATAACTCTTTTGCTAATGCAAACAGAAACTGTCCAGTACCAGGTTTTTTTTAGACACTGATAAATAGGGCTGTCTCAGTATTAGACAATTGAGAGAATTAATTTTGGCCTTCACTAATGATGCTCTGAAATGGTTTCTGTGCAGTCATACCTAATCCAAGCTATGGGCTTTTAGCCCTATGCCAGCACAAGAGCCGGAGGGTATGCCAGATTTCCCAGACCAACCTGCTCAGGACACAACCATGAAATGCAGTGCCTCCACTGCTACCCTCCTCCTTTTGGCTCAGCTCTCCATAATCTCAGGCTCTGTTTTGCACAGCACAGCACAACAGCATAATCCTCACTCAGGCTTCTGAGAAAACTGCTAAGTTGTGAGAAAGAGCTGTAAGTATGTCAGCTAGAGCCGGACAAAATAAGAAAGATAAAAGTCACAGGCAGAGGCAAGATTGTTGAGATGGAGAAGGTCACTTCCTGGAAAGGCATAAAGCCCTAAGGAAAAAACAGAGAATCAAGGATGGCAACTCAGCAACTCTGAGGGTTGAGCCTGTCCCAGGGAACAAGGGAGGCCCATGGTCGTCCCCCCGTCACTGCCAGGTCCCTGCCACCTCTCCTTAGCCTGGGAACTTGTTAGTCCCACCTATCAACTGTGGACATAAGGCAACAAATAATTGCTTTGTACCTTGAAGGTGTGTATATCCTGCTTGCAGCATCTTCGTATGCACTCAGAGTTGCCAAAGCCAAATGACATAGAGAATAAAGAGGGCACCTCCAGTATGCCAAAAACGCCAGCATGGAGAGGCTGCCTGACGAGATGTCTTTCTCTGAATGATGGTTCATACTCTGCATACAAGCAAGGAAAAAAATTGTTGGTGCTTTGTTACATGCACAGATTGCCACTAGATGGAAAAAGCAAAATCTGTTCACTTGTAGAAAATATTGAGGGGAAAGGAAAACAAAACAGAACAAAACAAATGTCTGATCACCATTCACATCTATTTCTATCTGAGTATCAAGCTTTATGGTCTACCAGTTTATTAGGGCCACTGCCAGGAAGACACCCCATCCTCATAGCTGGCAGCACAGGACATGGAAGCACAGCCCAGGAATCCTACTGATGCTCAGCAGTCAGAAGCTTAGACTGATAGCTGCTGTTTTGAAGCATGATACAACTTTTTAAGGAGTAGCACTCTTATTTGCTTGCTTTATCTGTAAGGCTCCTTAATTTACCTGTGTGGCTGTCGAAAGTTTGTTGCATTTATCCATAAGCTAAAAGGAAGTAGACATTGATCTCTAATGTCAGACAGAATCTGAATCACTGCCTAAACCAACATAAACCAACTACTCTATAATCTCTCAGTAAACTAGTTTTACCTTTTCATGGCATGAAGAAATGCTAGTAAGCTTAGAAACAGGAAGCTGAAAATAAGGCATCAGCAAAATTATATCATTTGTTTAACACAGCAGGGGGGAAAAGTCAAGAAATACTGGCAGCTAGAATGTAATCATTTTTCCTTCACTTTCTTCCGTAATTTGGGTTTGAGAAATTTTTAAATGAATGCATGTTACCTCCAGGCATTCATTGCTAACAAGCAGTGTTCGTCAGATTACCTCTAAGGGTCTTTACCCAGGCTGCCTCCCCCATAGTCACCCCCAGCACTTTGACCAACCATTTCCCTCTTCCAACATCCTTCAGAAATAACTGGGGAAAATTCTGCTCCAGCAAAGATCTGGATGCTTCCTGCTATGGTAGCAATCGTGCTGTGGTTAATATTATCCTTTTGAAATAGCTTGGTTTAGAACTTAACTTTCAGAAAACACATGTTAAAAAAATAAATAAATTCTATTGACCTGGGCTATTCTATCCTCAAAACCAATAAACTCAGAAACTGCTGCTATCGTTTGTTTCCTTGCCTTGACCAGTGCAGCTACGGTCCCTCCCAAATCTCTGTTTCTTTGCCTTTTCTCCTAGTTTGACTCTCTTCCCTGCTCCTCTTCTTTTGTCTTCTCAGAGCCCCAGTTCTTTGAGCTGTTTGAGCTGTGGTCCTGCTGACTCCTTGGCCAGCTGGGCTGTTCCCCCCAACCCACCAGTGTCATTACCCACTCCTGCAGAGGGGGCCATGTCCTGCCAGTTCCCTGAGGTGACCCCTCCCTTCCCTTGACCTTCACTCCCCCTCCTTCTCATACATCCATTAAGTTCTAGCAGAAGGATCAACGTAAGCATAAAAAAAGACAAGCTCTGTGCTGGGGCCAGAGCAGCTTTGATAGGAAAAGTCTGACTCTACTTGCATGTATGGGCTGAATCAGGCTTAATTACTCTTTAGAGTTCATACACACACAGCTTGATCAGAAACAAGAAAAAATGATTTTATCAAGCATGCACAAAACAGATAAGACATACCGAGATTTTAGCAACTGAGATCTAAGTCCGCACAGAGCAAATTACAACTCAAAGCTTTCTAGCTTGCATGAGAACATAAGAGGTCTATCCCTGCTGCAAGAGCCATGCCAATGCTGTATTTAAATCATTTTTCCAAGCCTTTGGAGACAAGAATTAAAAAACACGATGTCATTTCTAAACTCGATCCTTAGAGAAGGCTGTGCCTTTTGATAAATATTTCTCACTAAAATGCAGCCTGAGGTTAACATTCAGGCTAGAAAACATGAGGCCAAAACACTTACAATTTGACAAAGTTACAAATGACTGAAATCCAGCTCCGATGACAAGAAGTGTCAAGCAACCTGAATAACCAGCATTATGAGCTACAATTGTAATCAGTTTCCTAATGTTTCTGGTATCTGTGCATTACCTGTACTGCTCTGGAGCCATTTTTCAAGAAAAGTTATAAAAAGAATCTGTTTTTGTAGGTTATTTTTACACAGCTGTTTAGAGCATTACATGTTCACTTGGTGAAAGGACGTTAAATCAGCTTCACAAATATTTAATCAAGCTGCAGCATGACTTAACTTTACTTCTCTCTTTCTGTAGAGAGCTAATAGCCATGCCTGGTGGTTGCTGTTAGTTACCCCTTACTGGAAAAGCATCCAGGCTGTTCGTCCCTTTGGGTCTAAGACTTCCTTCCTGGAGCTCCGTGTCAACTAAAATGCTAACCATAGCTTTTTAGAGAGTAAATCTACAATAGCTAGGCTATTTCACTGGCTTTCTGAAAGGGTGGGTTTGGTTTTTTAGGGGTTTGAGGGGGGGTAGGGTGTTGTGTTGGGGTTAGGGTTTTGGTTTTTTCGGTGTGGTTTTTTTTTGTTTGGTTGGTTTTTTACAGAATACTATTCTAGAGTGCTGGAATAATAACTCTGTAAAGTTCACGTTTATTGTAGTATATTCACTGAAATGAAAGCTGACAGACTTTATGTAATGGGAGATATAGTTGTCCCTTTTACTCTTATTGTGTAAATTCTGTTAAAGCTAGTAAAAAAAAAAAAAAAACAAACTTCGGAAGAAATTTAAGCACTGAATGCTATTCCTGAAAGAGCTTTCCTAAGGCTTTCCCAGAAATGCTGTGGGGTTTTTTAATTCCAGCAATGCCCACTCAAAGAGAGATAATTAGTTGGTTTTTAGGTTGTAGGTATCAAGTTTCTCCTCTTGTTCAGGCTTAATTAGATTGTTGAATATGGCTGTCTGGGTATTTGCATTAGTGTGACTGAAAATGAGCTCTCTTCTCCAACAGACGGTGGTATTTCAGCATGGAGGCAATGTTTCACTGCCATGCAGTGCCAGCCCTGAAACGCTGAAGATGTGCCAGACTTGGAAATAAAAGGGACCTTGTTCTGCTTCAACCTCAGCCTCGTCCAGCATCACACAGCGACACTTGGAGGTCTTCCAAGAATGTGTGTCACAGGCCCTGCTAGAGCAGATAGCAAAGTAGCCTAACTACTACACAGCTTTGTGCTGTAACAAAGCTACTCCCGTGCATGTTCAGAAAGTTACTACTGAATAACGAAAGGACATTTGAAAACATCTCTACCCAAAGACATATGTGAAATGCATGTTGTGGTGGTTTTTTCCACTACTAAATTTAAGTGAAGTATATAATAGAAGAAGTAGCAGAAGATGAAATTCGGTTTAGGAGAGTACCAAGGAAGGAGGAAAAGGTAAGCAGTACCTAATAGACATGACATCCTTGTTAAGCTGTTTTAAACAGCTACTCTATTTTCACTAAGCCTAACATATCTGTTCTTCTATGTCACTCCAGAAGCTACAATCAACATCTCCTAAACGGGTCACAGGGGGCTGGAGACCCTCTTTGCTGAAATGCAGCCATGAGACTCCAGCTTCAGGGCCAACACATTACCTGCTGCAGAAGTTTATCTGGAAATGACTAAGATAGGTAAGTAAAATACTGATGAGCTAGTAGAGGAAAAAGTAATAAAGATAGGTACAAAAACTCCTTCCATATCAGAAATAGCATAGAACTCCTCAGGCTGCAAAACACATCAGATGATAGAAGAGACTTATAAAATCACGGGTGACACAAAGACAGTGAATAGGGAACAATTGTTTAGTGTTTCTTCCAACGCAAGACCTGCAGATCATCAAATGAAGCTAGTAGCAAGTTCAAAAGAAGGGGAGACACTTTTTCACACACACAGCTAAGGTATGAAACACTTTGCTACAGGAATGATGTTTACATCATTTCCAAAAGCTCTGCAACAAATTCTTAGAGCAGAAACCTGTCAGGCACTATTAAACACAACGAAATGGGCTGCAGGTCAGGAAGCCCCAAAGCAGCCTCAGCTCTGTAGTCTGAGCTGTGTCACCTGAGCTGCTCTCACACTCCTTCTTTGCCAGTCACTATTGCGATATCCTGCATCAACACGGCACTGCATTAGAGGAGCTTCAGGTTTCACCAGGCACATGGCCATTCCTATTTTCTGGCACAGCTGTGTTGCCATAACCTGACAGCAGCATTTGTGGGCCACGCAGCTGCTTCAGTGGGCAGTACGGTGAGCAGAGCACAGCACCACCATGCATTTGGGTTCCCTGAATGGTGGAAGTTAGCTTGCCTGTGCTTTGAGCCCACCACGTCTATAGAGACAGAGAGCCAAGTTTCACCCTACTGCTATGTTTATTTATAGTAATTTGCTCAAACATGGACTTTCACCATTACAACATAACAGCATGAATATGCAAATAGTAAATCCCAGTCAAAAAGTAAATTACCAAGATGCCAGGTACCTTATGTCTCCTCTTCAGTTACATCGTGACTTATCACAGTTGACATTTCAGTAAGGCTGTAGTAGCAAACCTGAATTTGAACATTCATAAGCAGAAGATACAATACACCAGCTTTGATGTCAATAGAATGTCAGTCTCTGTCTACTTCGTTCAGACTGAACTTAATTGCAGGAACTGCATTAATAGTCAACATAAGCCATCTGTTTAAACATGTGTGTTTTGAAAAGAACTGCCGTGTACAATAAACATACTCAACTGTAATGACTCACATATCTGTTTATGTGAAATGAGGATTTGGCAGTTTCCCCCACAAAAACATTAAATTACAGGTTAAAAGCAGTTTTATATCAAGTTCATTTGTTTACGTGGCAGGTCCAATAGTCCAACAGTTTTGGTGCAGTCTGGGAAGTATGTTAACTGCAGAGCTGCTGCACCCAACTGTTTGCCAACCTTCCGTCAAGAACCTGTTTGGTAGGTCAAAGCTGCACCAAGAAACATTATCAGTTCATGGAATTAAGTGGCTGGCAGGCACATAGTTACAGTTGCAAAGTGTTCTTCAATACATTTGACCAGGGTGCATGTGGAGGCAGGATACTGCGTCGCAGGTGTGATGCAACGGTTAATTCCAAAACACCTCAACTAAGTCTGATGGTGCTGGCAGTCTGGCTAGGTGGTCTGTAATCACCGTGGGCTCATGAATGAGAGCATTCATCCTGATTATACCTTATACTGATCTTCAATCCCTGATCTTGCATGGGGGGAAGCCGTTACCCTCTCCTTCGCAGGCCAAAACTGCTTCAAGCAGCTGACACAACACCTGAGCAATTATGTACCAATGTGGGAAAAGTCAGAAATATGCAACCTCCCATTTTATCTGTCAGACTGACTCAGAAAAACAGGCTTTCATTCCTTTGTTCTTCCTTAAAAGTAACATCTAATATGCACTTACAAGAGTGAAACAACATGCCATTAGCTATCACTTGTGGTGTCATTTCTAAGTAAGCTTTGCTAAATTAATCATGACAACGCACAGCTGCCTGGACGTATTCAGCAGCAGCATAAATTATGAATCTGCTTCCATACACACTGAGCAGGGATGCAGAGCCTGGCTGCGTGCTTCCCACTCACATGTACAGAGTAGAATTCTGTTACATTTATCAGTCATTAATATGCAAAACATTTATGGGTGCCAGTATAGAGAGGCTCAGAAACTGGCGGCGGGGCAGGGGATGGGACAGGAAAAAAACTTATTGTGAAGGCATATCATGAATCGGCAACTCTACCACCTTTCTTCACCTGGAAAGTTAGCTTGACGTCAGTATGGCCTTGTTTCCCCACCCCTCCTGCCCCAGAACCATTTTAAATTCATGGGAGAAATAAGGAGGTCTCATGTTATCTCCTAAACTTTTCTATTGCACAGACTGCTTGTTCCAATGAGGTGCAATGCTTCATTAAATTAGGAGGTCAATAATTGTGGTTTAAGGTGTACTTTAATATCACCAATTTCCTCATTAAATGGAAATTTCTGCTTCATACACCTGAGCGAGTCCTACTCAGCCAGTGGATTTTGTTAATGTTTATATTTCTGTGACTTTGAAGTGGACATGGTGTAGAAGAAACCCGTAGGACTAGAGTTTTGCGTGATGTGCTGGATGTGTCTCCTTTCTGTTTACATCTTATTATCTCTCCTTCTTTTGTAGTTTACAGAAATTCTGGTAGCCCAGGCTTGTGTTAGTTTAACCACATTTGTGTAGCTAACAAGTCTCCCAGCACCTACTGCTACTCAATGTATAAGAGCATCACTAACAAGCCAAGCTGCAGTGTGTGGCCAGCTCTTTCCAAAGCAGACAATTGTTACCCACATTTTCAAAATCAGTCACCAGGGCAATGTGAGGCACTTACATGACAATTCAGTAGCTTTGCAAAATGCTCATGTCATTAAACATGAATTAAACTGGGGTTGATCCCCAACTTCCCTTATGATGTATCCACTAGAAAACAATCTTTTTCTCATTAGCTGTTTTATAAAATTTTTCCCAAGTATTTCACTTAGAAATTTATTAGAAAATTTCACTTAGAAATTATTTTATGTTCTGTTTCAAGACCTAGATTTCTGTTGTTGCTGCTATTATACCTACATTTTCTTGGGAGACCTATGGCACATACATACTACTTGCCCTTTTTCTTATGTCTCACAATCTGTACAACATGATAGATGAAAATAGCATAATTTTCAGGTTACTCAGCCAGATTTATTCACTTAAGTCTACACACACAGATGTCAACTTTAGATTACTCTGGTTTTCTGCATATAGCCCACATCTGAACTGTCCAGCCCCCTCAAATAACCCTCACATAACAAAATGGGGATGAAGAGGAGGGCACACTGAGGCAGATGGAGAAGGCTGTACAGTATCAGAGGAAGAGGGACTGATGGAAAGCAGAGAGAAGGGGGTAAACTTCCTCTCTCTCACACATAGGAATATAGTGCTTACTGTCACTACCACTAACTCAGTTCTGGCTTTTTTTTTTTTTTTTTTTTTAAGAAGTTACATGGTAGCTAAAGGCCTGGTATATTTGAGAGCATGGTAAAAAGAATTTTCTCTTCTGGTGTATCCTGGGCAAAAGCTTCTCTTCAGACTTTGCTGTATCACATAATAATGTATGTTTATCTAGTAAATTGCTTTGCAATGAGGGTTCAGAGTCACTCTTCAGAAAAACGTTAAACAACTCCTGTCTTCACTTTTAAACTGCTGTCACTCTGGGTTACCTTAAAGAAAGAAACTGAATTTAGGAAAGTGCTGGAGAAAATAAACCAAAAAGCCAAAAAACAGCAATGACTTTTCTGTTCTTGCATCTGAGAGGCAAGAACCCAATTACAGAACCCTCAAATAAAACACAAAATATACTGACCTATTTAACAGGTTCTAGCTACAGAAGAGCTCAAAATCAGGAGAAGTCTTTTTTCTAAGTTGCTTATTGCAAATTAAATTCAATAACCAGGATCATAAACAGCACCACAATTACAAGGAAAACTGTTTCTTCTCCACTATAATGGAATAAACAAAATAAGGAAGAGAGATTAAAAAGAATGGGGTTTATCCCCCTCAGCCTTTCAAAGGACAGTCAGTTTTGGTCACTTGATATTAAAAAAAAAAAAAAAAATATCCAACTTCTCATCCCATTCTTTAGATACGTCAGCATTTTTATATCCTTTCTTGCTTTGAAACCGATTATATTCTATTTAGACAGCAATGGTTTCTAAGTGCAGATAAGACATAGGTTACTTTTTGTATATATCCCACTTTAACTGAGGTATGTTTTTATCACATACTGCAAGTCTTTTCATCCTTTCAGCCCTTAGTCCTGCAGCCTATCGAGTCACATATCTTGTTCATTTAAGTGTAATGAGCAGAGAAATGGACCATGGCTGAATCCCATGCTGTGCGCTGGTAATTTATCAAAGAGGCAAGCCTTCAGCCTTGCCAAATTATTTTTGTCAATATACTTTAAGCAGGGGAGATGCCAGACTTGGAGATGCTGGGGGTCAAAGGGTCCATCAGGAAAGAGTCCATCTCTTTTATCTTTACAATTAAACCACAAAATAAGCTGTAACATCAAAGATGAATGCTCAAGTACTGGATCTGGAAATAGTTAATAGAGTCAAAGCTAGCTGAAGGCGTAGGCAAAGTAGACAAGTGCCTGTGACAGTAGCAGGCTGCCTGCTCTGGCAGCAAGTGGCTCAGGAGGGGAAAAAACCAAAACAAAAAACCAGCCGTTGTGTGCTGTAGCCTTCCCAGGGAGGGCTGGAGAGCCCAGGGTGGGTAACATCAGCACTGAAGGCAATCGCCTCTTCTACAAAAGCCAGCCCTTTTATTTTATTCAGGGTCTGTGTGTAACAGCTTAAAAGTCCAAAGATATTATGTAAAATAATAGCTTGAAGCCATCTGCATGATGAAGTATTACTTTTTCAGTTTGTGTGCACATCAGTCCAACCATTAGTAAAGGGAATAATGTTTTGACTTTTGAGGCTATCTCCAATGTAAAAAGTATGACGTTTCCAAGAAAAGAGCTATAGTAACTGGGCTATATTACACCAGGGAGAAAAGAAGAGTTTACTGTATGCAAAGGAGGGAAATGGAAAAAGACAGTAATTTCCAGGAGAGAAGAGTCAGAAAAAAAATACAGAAGTGATGTGCTAAAAGTCTGAGACAAAGACTTAGGAGGTCTTACCTTTGAAACAGTGACAGCCGATAAAAGAGCAAGGTATCAGCTAATAATACATTAGGTAAGACTCTGCACCGCAACACAGCTATGTCATTACAGAACTTACCCTTGAAATAACTACCAGTTTGTTGACAGTGTTTTCTGTTTATTATAAATAATTTAATTTAGTAGCCATTGCTTGTAAGCCTGCCTGCTAATCCCTCAATAGCAGCTCCCATTACATCCTGAAGGGCCGCAACAACCACAATTTGGAGCCCCTCAGTGTCCCCAGGAGAGCACTGAGGTAGCTGCCCATGTGGTGTATGATTGCACGGACCCTCACACATACATGCACAGAATCCTTTATTAAAATATATCCTTTATCATAGCAGGGGCAGTCCCACTGCCTCTCTCCTGTCTCTGTCTGTCTTCCTCCTCATCATCACCCGATTCGTCTCCCTTATATACTAAGAAAAAACAGTCTCTCTTCCTTCCGGCAACAATCCGCATGCCTGCTCACAATTCCCTTCAGCTGTTTCAGCTCTTGAATCAGCTGGGGCTCATTAGACCACCTCTTCTGCTTTATTCAATTCTTCTTTAGCTTCCACATTTGCCACCTCAGGGTGACTGCAAGCAGTATCCCAGGCGTATGTGCGTGTCTGCTAGTTCTCAGCGCACAGGACGAAGTCCTATCTTATCTTGGCCGGAACTCCCGACTCCACAATTCTTCTCCACACTTCTCCACATGCCCAGAGAGGGCTTCTCCCAATGTCACCACACACTGCCCCCAGCTCAGCATATGGGGTGTTCACTGAAAGGGCACCTTTCTCCCTAGAACTATCAAATCACAGAATTGACGGCACAAAATGGTATAATTAAGTTATAAGCAGGACACACTCTAAACATGTTGTACTCTGAGGTGTATTTTAGGAAGGACATTGTTCTGCCTGTGCTATAATTCATATTTTTAATTTAAGATAAGCTTTTATTGTTTCAGTTCTTGCAATCGTGAAAAATTGAAAATGCACCAGCAAGCTAGTAGACACTGCAAGGAAAGGGGCAAGAACCCCTTAACCTCAAAGCATGAGCAGCAAACAATGAACCATCTGAAAGGCTGCATTAAATCAGAATACTTTCTCATAAATTAAACCTATGCATAACTCACGCCTGTGAGCTCTTCAACACAGCAAATGTACCAAGAACTACAGGAACCACTTGTGTTGGAACAACGTCTGCAGGCCTAGAACACTGGCCTCAACTTTAGGCTGCAAAGGTGCACTGTTAAAACAGTAAAGTCAGCCTTTAAAATGTAGGTATTTTAAGCTATTCAGATAGGTGTTCCAAAACCAGCAAGTTTCTCTCAGTAGCACCAATAAGAAGAACTTAAGAAGCAAGGAGCAAAGCAGAGAAACATTCACATATTTTAATAGCCTAAAGAAGACATCACTTAACTCAATACCAACATCCTGATCTACCGATATACCATCTGGTTTTAGTACACGGTCAACTGAAGGAATGCTATTCTAATTTAAAGTTTACTGGGTGATTTCAAAAGGTTAGGGTCACAATTCAGTGGGTTCTACAGAGGCAACATTTTGAGATTTAACTACTTAATTGATTTCCTGTTACTTTTTTGCATTAGAGCAGGAACCTTTGCTAAGAATTGTCATGCATTTTGTGCAGTTCCTAAATGGCAGTGCCTCTATCAGCACCCTCAGGTGAAACTCTCCACTTTTCTGTAAAGCGGCTGCAAAGAAGAGTTACTTGATTCTAGACTCTCACCTTGAATAAACTTTGCTGTCTAGAGGATGTGAATGTAGGGGAGTTTTAAGCAAAGCTTGGGTATTTTTGATGTACAGACTGTCAATTATGAAATCTGCAACTGGTTTTCAAGTTTTTCAAGATGCTGCTGCAAAATAAAGCCCCCTGCAGCAATCCCAATGTAGTTGTACTTCTCAGGAGAATATTCTTATCTTCTCCTAAAAACAGAGTTGTAAAAAAAGGTTCATGGCCAGAATCATAATTCACTGTAGTTGTGTTACAAATTATTGTGTTTCTCTCTGCAGCATTATTTGCAGCACAACTTTTATCCCAAGGTACTCCCCAAAGAAACATTTTACCTAGAACACCCAAAGATGACATAAAAGGGACAGATAGGACTGAGCAGGGAGCTGTACCCTCATTCTCAAGCTTTCTGCTGAGACCACCTCCAACACTGATTTAATGACCAATGACAGCATTTATCTACCTAATACAAAGATGGCCTGAATCAGGTTAGACTTACTTCTTTCTCTATCTCTCTAGGCAGTAATTGAGTGACAAATGTCTGCAGCCTGCAGAACCAGAGCCAAAAAAACCCACAGCGAAGTGTATTCAAGAGACACTTTATTGGGTTATTATAAGCAATGCAGATGTAATTTTATCAAATGACTCCTTTTGATTTAAGTTGTCTGTATTCCAGCTAGACCTCTTTGCGAGGTACCCCTTACAGGCACAGCAAGAAGCAGTCTGTGCAGTTTGGCCTTCCTTTCCTCAGCATCAGGGTGAGCTGTTGCTTATTGACAGCTGCGTGGCTCCCCTGCCATCTACAGAAACACCTCTCTGGAGCAGTTCCCTCCTGAAACTGCAGACAGTTTGGGCTCCCCTAGCTGGGCTCTAAGATTAGACACAGATAGGACAATCCACCCTCCGTTAAGATTCTTGTGGGAAACCTTATGAAGGAGAGCAAAGTGTGGCTTCTTGGACTATTTCTGTCTTTAGCTTCCTGCACTGTTTCCCCTCTAAGCCTCATTTGCAATTCAAGAAGAGGGGAGGCCATAGGTAACAAGATCAAGCAATATGTAGGCAATATTTCCGTCAAGGAATGTATCAGTCCATTTATCTTCACTGTTAGGAAAGCTACCAAGTAATTTGACTGGTACAGGTGAGAAGTAACAGTCACACAGGAAGCTGTTTTTGTGTATCTATTACCCTAAACTGAACGTTACTCAGGTGTCTGAGGCAGGGAACATCCCCTCCTACAGCTTGTCAAAAGGGTTATACTCCTAATACCACTGCTGTACCTGACCCAGTCATGTCATCTGCCCCAAAGGGGAATACAGCATGCAGTTAAACCGCGCAAAGTGATTAAAAAAGCTTGCCAAGAATTTGCACGTTTGCTGTGGTGGCAGCAGCAAATAACAAAATACAGTGCCAGTAACGGGCAGTTACAGCTGCCTAAAGCTCTCCACGTGAGCAGGTTGCTTCTCGGTTACAAGTAAAACAAGGCAGTTGCAGAAAGGGGAACTCCCACTGGCCACTGTCAGAAACTAGTAGAGCCCATCACAATATATTACCTATTCAGCTTCAGCAGTCTTAATAATAAAACTTACTCAATTCAGGTGCCAGATGAATTGCTACTTACCTCCATCAGTTCAGTTTAAGGGGTTCTCAAAACTATGCAAATCACCCCAAGAAGGCAACTGCTGACCAGCTGCAGATACTATGCACATAAATTATCACTGATAGTTTTCAGACACTTACTATTTTAGGCTTAGACACAAAAGCCCAAAAAGTTCAAATCCTTCTAGGCATATATCTGATGATCAGGGCCTTAGTTTCCTCGTAGATAACAAAGAGTATTTGAGTATCTAGTAATAAATATACTACACTGCCCTTTTTTTTTTTTTTTCCCCGGGGGGGGGGGTTGGGGTGGGGTCTGGGAGGTACTGGTTTAAGATTTTTCTCATTAAGGTATTTTGTCCCTACTGGCTGCAAGCAAATTAGTTCCTAACAAAGTTTGATTCAAATTCCGCACCCCACCCTTATTCTCTAGGCACATAGATCTTTTCTTTCCATAGGAAACTGATACTAAGTCTTCCAGTGTTTGGCATCACACATACTAAATATTTACACCTATCAGAAGTTCGCAGCTTGGAGCAACTTACATCCCACCCTGCCCCATAGCAGCACTACAGATGCACCAAGTCTTGGAGCTTCTCAGTGACATTTATTTTTATTATCCATTTCAGCTAATCACTGGAAACACCTGCCCTCACAGCTTTGAATATTTTAACTCTCTGCAATCCACAGTCCAAATAGCTCAAGATTTTTGCTGACTTACCCATATAGAACGCAAACAAACATCAGCAATTATTTTTATTAGTATTTAGTACACCAGACTGACTCATCTCTCTGCTGTACTCCATTTGTGTACTTTTTTTCTATAGAGTTTCTAGTTCCCTATTGTTGAAAGATGCCTGTTTTCAATAAGAAATGAGACTGTTAGTTGCCTTGCGCTCCTCTGTAGACTGCACTTTACTAATTCTGGATTTCAGTTGTAAACATCAAGTTCTGCATTACAGGCAAATAATGGAAGGGGAAGCTTTAATATTGCAATATTTCTTACAAGCAAATGTGTAAGGCTTTCAGCTTTTCAGGTTTTAAGTCTCACTTAGTTTTCCAACATTTGCATTTTATACTGATGACATTACATCTCGCATGGGTATTGAAAGTTTTCAACTTATTACATTCTTCTGAGATTCCCTTTGCATGTAATGTAAGCAGGATCAAACCACAGATATTTGTAGTACTTTAAGAAAGCCAAGATGGGCGAGACATCTTACATTACATTTCTGGTATTAGCAAAACATATAAGCAAAACACATCCAGGAAAGCGGTCTCCTGTATTTGGAAGGTGAAACTGAATAAAAGGAACAAGGGAAGTGTGATTTGAGGAAGCAAAGAAGATGGAGCCAGACTCTTCTCAGTGCCATCAGAACGGACAAGAGGAAATGGGCACAGACTGTAACACGGGAAATTCCATTTAACATAAGACAACACATGAGGAAGAAGAGGAGAAAAACCCCACAACTTTTTTACTCTGAGGGTGGTCAAGCCTGAGAGTAGAGTCTCCATCCTTTGGAGATACTCAAAATCCGACTGGACATGGTCCTGAGCAACCTGCTGTAGCTCACCCTGCTTTGAGCAAGGGGTTGGAGTAGGTGATCTCTGGGTCCCAGCCAGCCTTAACTATTCTGTGATTCTGAAGTTGACAAAAAGTCATGTGCCAATGCCATAACAAGGACTTTTTCTTTAGAAAAAAGGAGTTCTTATCAAGAAAAAGTGAACTATGAGTGGTACCCAGACTTCAAATAGTATTTGTTTACAACACACTGAGTGGAAATATAAATAAATGGAGCAGATTAGCTCCATACTGATACTCCTAGTCCCACATTTTGGTTTTCTACTTTATTAGTTTTTCTTCCAGCAACTTCCCTGAGAGTATGCTGCATTTTGACCTTTAAAAAGGTCCCACAGATTAAATATCCCTTTGTTTCCCTTTGTATTCATGCAATTCTCAAGTGTTCTGCTCCTGTGGATCCTTTGGCATTAAAACCTCATATTCTCCTGTGCCCGTGTAGTAACTTCCAAGGGTGACAAATCATTCCTGCCAGCTGAACATGTCTGTTGTCCCCTAACTTCCATCCACTCCCATCCCTGAGGCAACCTTAACTGATTCATTCCTAGTAAGGTATCTTTAAAGCAGATGGCTAAAGGAAGCCACGTGCATTTTTACAACAATACAGAAATATTCCAGATGCTTCACATACCTCTTCAACTACATTTACTAAATGTGCCCATTCCTTTCCAATAGAAATATTTAGGACAAGTCTTAGGAAACCCACTATTGAATGAGATTTGTGCTTAAGTTTTATGCAGACTTGGATAATGTCCAACACTCCCAGTGGGTTAGGAACAGCTCTCAGTTTTACCAACCTTTTCATACTAATGGTTTTGTTTCAGACTCTTCTGGATGAAGTACATACTCCAGCGAAGCATCCTGCTACAAAGGCAGCTGGGTTAATAAGCAACAAAGCTGTAGAATAGTTTAGAAACTTTTCTGAACACAAATCAGGAGTTTTATCTTAAAAATAAAAATGCAAAATGATTTGTCAGGTGCATTGCATCCTCTGTCAGGGCACAGGGATAATCACCCTATCTGAGGTGATGTTTCTGGAGCCAGTTGCACCTACTTGGATACTCTCCTTTACAGCACCCCACTTGACAACATCTCCGCTTCCAACCCAGCTGTCCTCCATCACTGATGGAGCACACGTGGCAGACAAACACCACTTACCCCTGGATGTGCCAAGTACTTTGTTGTCTTAGTTGACAACAAGATCAGCTAATGCTCTACAGCTCTTTCATAGGTACAAGAAGACTGGTTACCTCTGGGCAAGGGGAGAGGAAAGATGTGTTTAGCTGGAAACTTGGTAATTAGGAAGCACAATTTTAGTTCTGGTGTATATACACCCCTTTCTCAGTAATCCCACTGCATGCAGCTTCTCACAAATTAATGCCATTTCCTAACAATGTTTCTAACCTTAGCCAGACTTTGACCTGTACTGTTAAAGAAAATTAATTTCAAAAAGTCAGTTACACAATTCACACTGGTTCAGGAAATCACATCATTTGACAGATACAAACAGGACAAATAGAGCCACTGGGCAAACTTGCAGTATTACAGAGCCCTGTAAACGCACCTTGCAGCTAGGTTATATTTCACTCTAACCTTGTTTTGAGGACAAGATCAGTCAGGTCTTGTGTTTGGGAAAATCCAGGACACAAATCTTGCAGATGGCACCTTCTGAGCCCCTCAAAAAGGGACACTCCCTGCTGGAGGTGGCATTCACTTCTACCAGCCCTACGCCCTGAGAGCAGGCAAGGGGTGCAAGTCCCAAGGACCACTCACTTCTGGCATCAAATGAGGCAATCTTGCACTGCTGAGCTACTCACGCAAAAGCAACTCTCCTTAAACTCAGCCATAAGCCAAGATTCGACACTGACCAAGTATTATCACAGTGGATTTGAGGCTACAGCCCACTGAGGGGCAGGGTGTATCGCCATGCACATTGCTGTTTCCTGCTTTCTGCCTGTTCAGATCTCTCTCTGCCCCGCTGTCCGCAAAGGATGAACTCAAAGCCTGTTTAGCTGTTTCAAGATCTGAGGCAGTAAATATCAACTACAGAGCTGGGCTTACCAAGCTTAGATTGCATCTCTGAAAAGCCTCAGCTATGATTTGAGACAACTTTTCTTATCCATTAAAAATTATCTGTGGAGGCTTGAGTCTCCTCCTTCCCCCACAGATCAACTGATCCAAGACTGCACAGCTGAATTACTGGCTTGAATCAGCTTTGACAGCAAGCTAATTAGGGGTGTGAAAGTCAGCATTTACCACTGTCACTTTTTCATCATTGGTGACATTGCTTTTGCCAACACTCAGTATGAGCTGTTTGCCTTGAACAAGCTTTACTAGGTGATCCCCCCCAATCCCCAACTTCAACTCTAGGGTTTAGTCTCAGCTTCAGCACAGCAGTCCCTGCAGACTGGGCAGCAGGTCGTGCTGAGCCTGTCTTTAACACCAAAGCTTTGTCACGCTGTTTAAGTACACGCAGGAGCAGTGCTGGGGCCTCCAGCTCAGCTGTAGCTCTGGCATCCAGCACTGCAAAAGCCAGCTGTGCCCAGTGCCCAATGCCTTCTGCAAAATTTAATGGTTGGGATCTCAGCAGAAAGCAATTCTGGCAGGTAGAGCTCTGCTATGGGCACTGGGCTGCCAGAAGGGGTCAAGTAACACATGCTTACAACCAGGGCATCTTCCAGAATCACAACTACGTAAATTAAATAATCTGGTAAAATCAGAGAAACCTCAGACAAACTTAAGACAAACTTAACTCTGGCATTTCAAGACAGCATCTGTTACTGCTATTATATTTACTGGTATGGTAAGTTCAGGTTTATTGTTCACTGGAAACAGCTAATGGTTAGCACAGGAAGATTCGACAAAAAAAAAAAAAAACCCACACCAAAAACAGAGCAAAGATTAAATTTAAATGGTTTCAGCTTCTGGAACTGCGCACTTTCATAAACGGATAATAGAAATAATTATTAGAATTCATGCAGTGCCATTCTAAGCTACCTCATCTCATCCTTTGCTCTACACATGAGAAAATGAGCACCTTTAATATAAGCCTCTTACCTGAGTGCTTTTCTCAATGTCTTTCTCACCTACTATGTAAAAACAGGGAAGAGCTCTTCCTTACAGGCAACTGAGGAACACGGTGAGACATAGCCATATGAAATCCACAGCACGTAGGGATGCAAGCATTGGAAAACCAAATTTGTATGACCTCCTGTACTTCACAGCAACAGTTTAAACAGACCAGCTGTGACTTGCTTCCCTGTACGTGCCTCTTCAACCTAGCAATGTAATGAAGACCCAGGACTTTGGCTGGCCCTCTCACTAAAAAGAAGCAACTCTAAGGTTTTTCAGCCAGCTTTCTCTCTCACCTTGTGCTCCTTCAAACGCTTCCTGATTTTGCACTGAAGAGGCTGAGAAATGCAAGTAGAAAAACCGTTAAGATTTAACAGAAAGGAAGCAAGCTGGAAAATCTTGTTCAGTGCTTTTCTGTCTAGTACATGCAATGCTTGACAAGGTCAGGTTCTCACTGTACCACTCAGGATAGCTAATTTTGTAGCATTAGAACATTTATAGCCAGAAATAGAAAAGTAATAGCAGAAGGAATAACAAAATCAGAAGACAGAGCTGTCTGGTTACCCGTGGTGGTATTGAGGCCAAAGAGGCTGTTAATTCTTTTCACTCCTGTTTTTTGGATCCTTCCTCTCACCTCTGGGACTGTGCTCAATTCCCGATACCTCACCCCAATTGCCATATACCACCAGCAACCTAGGCTGTAGCCATTTCTGTTCCTGGCAAGCAAAAACCTACTGGAAGCTCTTTTCCTCTCATAGGGATCCCTTAAATGCAAAGAACCAGCAGCATAGAACACATGACTTGCTTAGCAATCCTGATAGAGGCAAAACGGGCCTATAGACGAAGAAGAATGTAGCCCCTTCTCCCCACTCTGCAGGCAGCATGACGCTGTGCACAGACCCGGCTGAGGTCTAGTTTTGGGCATCTGCAGCTCTGTCCCCTCCTGCCACATGTGTTTTACATCAATCACCTTGACGCAAAGTAGGTTAGTTCACAGACACTCTGCTACATTAAACTTCATTTTACCTCTGCTATGAGGGCAGATTGTTCAGCATAATTTTAGTCTTTTCTTCTACGACATTATTAGTAATGATATTAGAGTACATTTCAGTGACAGTCATCAGCATTAAGTCTGTATTTAAATGCCATCTCATTTAAATATGCAGATTAATCTCACACACATTTTTTTGTTCAGAGCACATAGTAAGGGAAAACAGATAGCATCTAATTACACCATTCACTCTGTGAGCGCAAGGCTACTGTTTGTTTTAATCAAACATCCTGTTGCAAAAAAATATCAATAGATGTGACTCATACCTTGGCCAAATATCATGCCCAACAATTCAGCCACCTATGCAAGCTAGAAGATCTCTAATCAAGATGCAGGACAACTGCCCATCTCTAAAGCAGGCAGTAGTCACTGGAGAGCATGGGGACAGCCCAGCGAGCACACGGCCTGTGGCATGCCCTGCCCAGCAGTCCTGCAGAGAGGTCCTTACGCTGAGCAACGGATTGACACAGGTTTCTCCAGGACAACTTCCTCAGCCTGGGGGAAGTAGCGTGGCAACCCAAAGATAGGCTTTTCACAGATTTATACATTCATCTAGCTGTTCTTTCCTCAGTTCTCTGAGGAAACTAAAAGTTACCCACAGTAATTAATAGTTAGACTAAAAACTAGAAGAATTTTTGCCCATTAGGCCCCATCATATGTTCAATCTTTTACCACAGTCACTAGGGCTGACTGAAAAGCCAAGCGGCAGGAACAGACGTGCCAGTCTCCTCAAAGAGCCCCCTCAGAGGAGGCACTCGGAGGCAGCGCAGGTGCTGTTTTCCGCAGTGCCTCTCCAGAGCCACTCTGAGAAATGGGAGCAGCTTAGAACAAGTGGTGCAATAATGGAATTTGATACTGCAGACACTGTGCTGCTTAATCCCCAGTCTACACGTCTGTCCTGTTAGGCTTTTTAGATCATAGATATTTGCTTCCCTTGGTATTATTCCTGAACTTTACCTGAAAAGCAACACAGAATTGCATTTTACCCTACCCTACCTCAGTACATTGCATGACCAACTGTATTTGAGCATAACCTGCGTAGATTTCTGGAAAGAAAAACGTAAGACTTGCTTTACAGTAACATTTGTCCAGAATTGAAGAGGCATGCTTAAAGTAACTGGGTTTGAAAAGGGCAGCACGAGTAGTACTTCCAGTGCAGCTGAAACAAATAATATTTGCTTAGCAAAACATGAGTCCAGGATCTTGGCAGAAAGACCTTTTTTTCCTCAAACAATTGTCAGGGTTTTTTTAAAAATTAAATTAAGAGGTGATCTTCCAACCGGTGAGCACCACTGAACACAGCTGATCAGACCCCAAAACAGGAGTTTTGCTTGAGAGAGTCATTTATGTTATCGTATTTTAACGGTATTTTCGAAGTTCAGAAAACTGCTGAAGAGAATATTTCTTAACTCTGAGTAGCTGTTTGCTAATGCCAGGAGGTGGATTTTCTTCTTGCTGTTGACTGTCATATAAGCGTCGAGGCATCATGAGTTTTTCCAGGCTGAAGTATCCAGTTGCCTTCTTGTTTGCTTATGCAGGTGTTTTACGTAATAGCCCCAATAAGGCTGACGCTTTCGGAAAGCAGCTGCAGCATAGGCAGCATTGTAGGAGTGCACCACTTACAGCTTAGCTGACCTCTAAGAGCACAAGAAAACAAGTCCTACACCTCTAATACTCAAGCAAATTGGAGTGTTCAAATTGTATTATGGCTTTGCATTGCTAATAAGAACAACAACTGATAAGCAATACCCCAAATCTCAAAAGGGATCAAATACCTCAAAAATGTAAAAAATAGGGGGGGAGAAGGGGAGGTTACGCACCAAAACTGTTTTCCATCTAGTGTTACGGTCATACTTAGTCCTGAGTCTGACTAATGTAGCTGAATAGGTACTTAATTCAAAGATCTTACCTTAAAGAACAAAATTGTCAAGACAACCTGAAGTTAGAATTTACCAAAGAAACACAGGCAAAGTCCAGCTATCCTTCCCAGACTTAAACTCTGCCTTTGAATCAGGTCTACAAGTCTGCTGCTGCTTTCAGCTGAAGGAGCAAGTCACTCTCTAGCATGGAGGCCGATCACTAAACTTCTGTAAGGAGGCTTTCTCAGAAGTAAGTCATTATTTACAGAGCCTTAAAAACAGCTTAGTTTTCTTCCAACCAACCAAAGATGCAGCCCTCACCTCTTTAAATACCTGAGTAGATGAGCCCAGCTGGAAACTTATTTTCCTGTGACAGGAAGGGAGGACTTTCTCCAAGGACTTAACTCCTTCCCTGCCTGATGAAGGATGAGACTTTGCAAGCACTTCTCTTTTATGCCAGTAACTACACTATGCCCATCAGCCTGCAGGGCAGCCCCAGGCTCAGGGAAGATGTCATAAATGTCTATGAATATCTGATGGGAGGCAGTGAAGAGGATGGAGCCAGGCTCTTCTCAGGGGTATCCAGTGACAGGACAAGAGGCCATGAGCGCAAACTGAAATACAGGAAATTCCACTTACGCAGAAAGAAAAAGTTTTTTACTGTTAGGGTGGTAAAACACTGGAGTAAGGTTCCCAAGCAGACTGTGGAGTTTCCATCCTTGGAGGCACTCAAACCCAGCTGGACATGGTCCTGGGCAACCTGCCGGAGCTGACCCTGCATTCAGCTCTGCATTCCGGAGGCCCCTTCCCACCTCAACCGTTCCATCATTCTGTGTCCCTGCAGTACAGCACTGGCACGGCGCGTATCACAGGGCAGATAGATACCCACTGTTGTGTGACTGTACGTGATCCTCTGACACATATAACTGTTCTCTCCTGTATTATCTCAGCCTCTTTCTCCTTAAGTCCCAAGAACTAAAAATATGATGGTGGATGAGTGATGAGTCTGAAGAGGGAGCCTCTGCCTTCCTTCGGGAGACCCCATGCAATAACCAATTAAGTAGGCTTAATTTTTTGCAGCATTATTGATTCTTCCTTGAAGTCACATTTTTTAATTTCACTTCTCTCCACTTCCTTTAGGTTTTTCCTTGTAGTCAGTTTTCCCAGATTCAAGGATACAAGTGTCAGTGCATCACCTCCAGCTGCGCAGTGTGTCAGTACATTTAATTCTTTCCTTCAGCACAAAGGGATTATTATTCCATTTGATTTTAATCAGCTTCTGGGAATATACCCAGCCATTCTCCTGGGCAAGTTGTCCCTTGTACGAGGATTCTGTTTTTAGAAGCATCTCGCATGAGCTGGATCAAGGATTAGCAGTGGGCATTTCTGAGCACTCGTGGTCACTGTCAACATCCTTTGGGCTTTTTCTGCTATCAGAAGGAAAAAAATCCTTCCTGGGTTACTTAAGTCTGAAACAGAATCAAATGATTCAGTGGCCAAGCAATACCAGAACCTTCCATGATTAGTCCCATGATTTGCAGGCAGTTATACCCTTGCCAGAATAGGGCAGGGGGAAGATCTGCTAGAAATCTTTTTAAAAGAGCTTTTAAGCTGTAGATTTGGCAGAAGCAAGGCCCTGTTTCTACATCTCACAGGGAACACAGAAGAAAACCTTCCTTTTCTGTGCCCCACGCCTGTGTGGATTGCTCCTCCATTAAGGCTTATCTACCTTCACATAATGAAGCCTGCAACTTAATCAAGGGAGGCAGCAACAGGCCTGGACTTTCAAAACAGTTTCTGCCTCCTCGCACTTGCACAGCTGCAGTTCCTACGAGTTTATCTGTTTTACCTAGCCCGCAGTCCACCTCAGCAGAAAAAAAAAAGGGGGAAGGTGGCCTGAAGCATGCAGGGGCTCTGCACCTTTGTGTTTCTTGTGATGTTAAAGCAAGTGGCTCAGCCCCTCGCTGTTTGCTGGTACAGGACAGAGAAAGATTATCCTAATTTTATCACAATGACTTGAACAAGGTATGCAGCACGTCATTAGCTGAAGCAGGAATTCAACCCAGAGATCCCAAACTATCCTTTGCCCTTGCCGTATTGGTATCTTATCCTATCTGCTTTGATTTCAGAAAGGATGCAATAGCTGAATTGCTGAGGGTCACAGCGCCAGGGTACATTCCTGACCAAAACACAATTACCTGGCAACTTCATCCTGACAGCTGTGAAATCAGCCATGGGAAGGAAAGGTAAATGAAGATGCTAACTGCGCTACAGCAATCACCCGCTCCATAGCGACTCCAGGCAGGAGCCACCTCACTGTTCAGCATTGATAGTATAGGTCTGTGGAGAGAAAGAGCCCTGCCTGCAGTGGCTTTTAGCTGCTGCTCAGAAGCTGATCTTCTTGTCTCAACACAGGCTTACACCTGCCTTGGGAGTCTAAATCTCCCATCCCCATTGCAGGAGAAAGGCTGATTCCCAAACAAACTGTATCTCTCTTCCCCTCCCTGAACACAGGACGCATTAAAACATTCATTTTCGTAAATATGAGTGCTGTCAAAATGGTCTATTTAACTGATGTAGTACCTGGGAGCTGCAATAGAGTTCAGTGCCTACCGCATACACATGCTGTCTACCTGTCAGGGACCAGAGTGAGTGAAAACCACCACCTCCACACCCAGAAAGCCATAAACAAGAACAGCTTTGACTTCGTAATTGCCTAATCCTTTGTCCTAAAGGCAAACTAGCCCTTCTCCCCTCCTCTCCTACTCTAGGGGCAGAAGGTCTGCTCCATGGCCGCCTTTTAGTTTAACGGCAAATACCTGACAGAGTTTGAAGTGTTAAGCAACAAAATAAGGCACAACAGCATGAGAGTAATACCAAGCAATGCAGTGCTTTAAAGTATTCTTAAAAAAAAGTCAACCCAAAACTTTATTTAGTAGAAAACTTTCAGAAGACAAAATTAGTTTGTTTGAATGTTTGAAGTATTACACTGACAACATACTCATTAAAGACAATTCCCGTTCTCCTAAGGTATAATCCCGTTTCATACTGCACCCTTTATTCATTGCTTTCATCCTTACAGAGAGGCTGTAAAGCTCTTCTTCTGCAATGCCATCGAAAAAGAAGTCCTCATTGAAGATGGGATTTCTGCTTCTCTTTATAACAGTGCTTCTCTGCTTCTGCTTTTTCCCTGGCACCAGGGAGAAGGTGATACAGCAGTTTATGGTTTTGGGCTCTACAGAGTCATCATACAAACCCTCTGCACTGATCAGACGGATCCGCAGCCTTTCATTTTCCGAGCAGTATTCAGCCGACAGCCTCAACATGCCTCCCTTGTCCATCACCACAGCGCTCTCTCCCACTAGTCTCTCCCGACTACGGGTCAGGTCCAGGGGAAAGATGGGAGAACAGGACATGCTAAAGCTCCGCGTGGCAAGCAGCCCCTCTGAGGCCCGCCTGATGGCACTGGGGCTGTTATCGGTGGAGCTGCTCTCCTCTGTAGAGAGAGAATTGTTCCTGGCCATGCTGGATTTGTTCTTGGCTTTCAGCGCTCGGCAGAGCAATCCCTCCTGACTTTGGGTTTTGATCAGGGAGCAGGATCTGGGAGGTGACCTGCTGAGAAGTGGAGAACTGAAAGGAGAGGAATCGCTGGAGGAGGCAGTATCGCTGTCACAGGCACCTTGCCTGTGCAGAGAGAGATGCTTGGGAGGCAGCCTCATAGAAGCAAAGCTGATAGCAATGGGATTAGACATACTCCCTTTGCCACTGAATGTGTTAGCTCTGGATCGAGACAGCATCAGGCTGGGCAGAGCACCACGTGGGTCACCATGGAAGATAGACTCCTTTCTCCTGGTGTGGGGACTCTCCAGCAAAGTGCAGAAGCCATAGGAAGTGGGGGCTCTGGGAAAGTGAGGCAGGGAGAGCGCTGCTTGGGACTGTGGGTCCGAGTTGGTGCTTTCTTCCTCCAGGGCTGGGATCTCTTCAGCACTTTCCACCTGAATGAGATGTGGCAAAGAAGAGCTGGGGCTGTAGTGAGAAGAATTAAGATCTGCATCCTCTGAACTGTAGTCCTGGTGGAAGCCAATGCCCTTAACAGGGCCAGAGCTGGTCACCCTGGGGGGAATGCAGAATTCAGGGATGCTGTCAGGGGTGAGCACATTAGGAAAAGCAGCAGCCCCCAGTCGGGCTTTTTCAGGCAGATTTTGTCCAGGTGGCAGTCCCAGGAAGGAGGAGCTACGGAGGTTTCCATTTTCATGTGATGCTCTGATCTTTTCCAAGAACCACATCACTGTGGCTGGGCAGGAGGTCCTCAAAGGGGAAAAGTCTGAAGTACAAATCCACCTGCAGACACAGAGAGATGCAGAATTACATTAACATCCTTCTTGGACATACTACAGCCAAGCAAGGCACGGGGGATGCTATTCAAGGCAGGACTGGCACACCCCCAGTCAATCCACAGGTTCAAAGCAGCCTATGCCCAGCACACTATCTTTAGCAAAGTCGAATGGATTTTGCCGCAAGAACAGAACTAAACCACTGAAGAGATAAAACAGTATCGAGCGACTACCAGGGGAAAACGTCCCTCTCCGATAAACCCCACCGTATTTCTCCCTTAGCAGA